>NC_046664.1:117288032-117290946 GCF_010883055.1 Belonocnema kinseyi
TTTTGGAAATTAAAATTCGAAAATTTTTTCTAAAGCCTCCAGGGGACTTCGTTTTCGCACGAAAAAATTTTATGTGCCCTTATTGCATCCGGACCCACAATTTCGAGCCTCGAGAGATTATAGACAGCATAAATTTAAATCGAGACCTTTCATGAACGTTTCATAAATAACAAGAGAGGACACAGCCCGGCGCTTATCGCTCGTTATGTGATGTAACGATATTCGAGCTGAGATCGCATTCTTTTTTATCCACAGATATATGCACGCTTTCAGCTCTCATTTAGAAAGGTCAGTTTTTTTACCTTTTAAATGTTAAAGATTTAAACTAGAAGTTTTAAAATGCAAAAAATGAATATAATAAAATATTTGAATTTTTTCAATCATCCACTAAGGTTATTACATAACACAGACTATAGAAAGTCAAGGATGATTTAATTCAGAGTTAAAATTTTTTCTATAATACTGAATTTTCTATAACTAATAACATCAAATTTCTACTGCGCAATTTTTTCGCAAAGAACTTCAAGGTTATTTTTAATGACGCATTACATTTTCGTGATGTTAAAAAATTATATCCGCACGTGTGGATTATAATGTAGAAGGTTCTAGAATAATTTGACAAAGAGCGGATATAATAATAGGTAAGGATGGTAAATGATATGCAGCATCTATAGTTTAAGAAGAAAAAGAGATGGAGAGCTATGTATTAAAAAAATGTTTTTAAACAAAAATAATATCGCAATATTGCAGAAGGCCTTGCGGTTGAGCGACTTGAAAAATACCAACAGATTCTTAAGAGGTACGAGTACATACAGTTTATCACTGTAACAGATTTTAGAATTTTATATTGATCTAGCTAGAATGTCAAATCAACCATTTGAGATGAATAAAATACAATTTGAAAACGCTTGCTAGAATTTATAAAATAAAATCAGCACTATAAATATTAGAGTTTGACTAAGAAACGTTGAAATTTCTTGCACATAATAGAGGAATATGCTAAAAAAGGTTTAATTCACTTACTTCAAACATTAAAATAAAGCAATATAAATAACAAAAATAATTCAGCAGTTTTAAAATGTAATGCATGGCGACTGTGAATCAAACATTGGAAAAAAATAATACAGTGGTCACGTGAACATCTACTTTCTGGAACTTTTAAATCCAAATTTAGTCAAATAGAAATTAAAAAATACAAAAATTAATATAGGTTATAGAAATCCAGGATGATATATTGCTTTCTAGCTAGCTAATTTAATACAGAGACCATAGAAATCTACATTACCGAAATTCTATAGATGTAGTGTATTATGCTATGTTTCTAGAATATTCTCAATGACGTCATCGAATTCCTACTACGCAATTTCTTCGTAAACAACTTCAAGGTTATTTTTAATGTTGCATTACTTTTTTTGCGTTTTTCAATAATATATACCACACGTGTCGATTATAACTTAGAACCTTTTAGAACAATTAGACAAAGAGGGAGATATATTATTAGATAAGGATGGTAAATGATATGCAGCATGTATAGTTTAGGGAGAAGGAGAGAGAGAGAGAGAGCTATGTATTAAAAATGTTTCAGCACAAAAATAATTTTCTAAAATTTACAAGTTTGAACTTTCTGGAACTCTTAAATAAAAAATTTGGTGATATAAAAAAATACAAAAATAATAACATAGTATATAGAAATAGAGGATAATATATTGCTTTCTAGTTGAATAATTTAGTTCAGTGATCATAAAAACCAAACCATAGAAACCTACCTTACCGTTATTCTACAGCTGTAGTGGCTGGTACGTGCTATATTTTCAGAATATTTTTAATGACATCATGAAATTATACTGTGCAATTTTATTTGTAAAGAACTTCAAAGTTATTTTTCAATTGCACATTACACCTTTTAGGCTGCAAAAACGTTATATTTTAAACGTCTTTAGATATGTCGATTATAATTTAGAACCTACTAGAACAATTAGACAAAGAAAGATATATGTTAATAGATAAAGAGAGAGAGAGAGAGCTATGTGTTAAAAATGATTTTAAATCGAAAATAATTTTCTAAAATTTTCAATACTGCAGAAGGGTTTGCGATTGAGCGACTCGAAACCATTTGCAAATCCCACAGCATGCCTCATCAAAATGAATTACATCATATAAAAAAATTGTGCACGAATCTTGGACAATGCCAACAGATTCTTAAGAGATCCTTTTACAAACAGTGGGTTACTGTGGCAGATTTAAAATTAATACCTGATAGCCACGTAGTATTGAATCAACTATTTTGAGATGAAGAGCGTATAATTTGAAAGTCCTTATTAGAATTCACGCACTTGAAATAAAGCAACATAAATAACAAGGATAATTCAGCAGCATTAAAATGTAATGCAGGGCAACTGCAAATTAAACATTGGAAAATATGATACAGTGGTCACGTGAACATCTACTTTCTGGAACTTTTAAATTCAAATTTAGTCAAATAGACATTAAGAAATACAAAGATTAATATAATTTATAGAAACTGAGGGTGATATATTGTTTTCTAGCTAGTTAATTTAATTCGGAGACCATAAAAATCTACCTTACCGATATATTCTATAGATGTAGTGGTGTATGCTATGTTTGCAGAATATTCTCAATGACGTCATCGAATTCCTACTACGCAATTTTCTTCGGAAACAACTTCCAGGTTATTTTTAATTTTGCATTACTGTTTTGCAACAAAGAGAGGATATAAACAGATAAAGATGGTAAATCATATACAGAAGTATAGTTTAGGGAGAAAAAGAGATGGAAAAAGAGAGATAGAGAAGCACCCGCTTCCAGCGAAATCGCGGTAAAATTTCAGCCATGACCACGTCTCACAACCGTGAGATAGGTGGTTACAGTCTGTAAAGGAATCAATACGACGATC
>NC_046664.1:117291046-117295031 GCF_010883055.1 Belonocnema kinseyi
ACTTTTTGTCTTAAGAAAAAAAGATGCGCAATCAAATTTTACATCCATATATATCTTTTGAAAATTAAAATTCGAAAATTTTTTCTAAAGCCTCCAGGGGACGTCGTTTTCGCACGAAAAAATTTTATGTGCCCTTATTGCATCCGGACCCACAATTGTTTCCAGTATATTGTTACATATACCTCGTCCAGAGGTTGACGGACCTAGCATATGGTAAAAGAGTGAATACGAAAGCGAACGTTTGCGAGATGTAAAAAGAAGTGATCTCTCTACAGAACGATAGCATAGGATAATGAAATGTATGTAGCCTCAGACTGCCGATGTATGAATGCTTCTGCGAGTTTAAAGGCGTGGAGCTGTTATCTCTAGTCCTCGCTCGCCACTTGATACCGGAATAAAGCAAGAAACATCCCTGAGTATTTCCTTTCTTACCTTCAATTAACTTTATATATATCTTTTTTTTTTTAATTCTAATTTTTCTCGAAGATTCTAGACTGCAGAAGAATTTTTTTCACAAGCAGAAACTTTTAGTCAAAGCATCATCTATCAGGAATTTTCAAATTAAATTAATAATCAAACAGGATGCCATGCATAACCCTCATATCAAATTTCATCTGTCCACCTGCATCTTTTGCGCATTAAACAAATAAAGACAGGAATTTTTAGCTAAAGTATCATCTATCAGAAAGCAATAAATCAAATAACTAGTCAAAACAGGATGCCATGCGTAGCTCTCCATATAAAATTTCACCTATACACCTGCATCTTTTGCGCATTTAATAATAAACATCAGGTCGAAGCTTCGCGATATTCGTTAAGGTAGGAATCTTGAGTTAGAACCCGCCTTATTCATCTACTGACAATGTTATAATTCCAACTTCCAGGACCTTAAATTTTGAATCATGAACTGCATATTCATGTCTTGCATCGCTTTTGAGAAAAATTAGATTTTTGTACTTGCTGGATATAAAGAAATAGATTTTCTCAAACACGCGTGAAATTATTATTTTTTGAATCTTGGCTTAAAAAATGTATTGCTAAAGGTGGGATAATTTTCTTTTCAGTTTTCGCCATGTCTGACTAAAATTGCCCTTTCCAAAATTTTTGAAATTGTAATATACATTTAATATATATGTGCACATTAAATTTTAAACCTCAGTATACAGAATCGCCATTAAGAAACTATGGATATCAAATTTCATGTAACGCATATTGATAATTTATTATAAAAGAGAAAAATTGCACTTTACACAAATTAAAAACAATGTTGGCTGTAATTTTGAATTACAATAATTTTAATATACCATTATGTTGTAAAATTAATATAAATATATATTAAAGTCTGCAAATAAGAGTGCGTGAAAACAACAAATTCTTTGATTCCTTCAAATCTTCCCAAATATTTTGAAAAATAAAGCAATAACCTTAAATTCGTCGACTGAATACTTACGTATAAATAAAGTGCAACGTACGGGTGGATTTTTTTCTAAAATTGACTGTGAATGCTAGAATTTTAACGCGAGTACGGGTGTTTGGAGGTTATATTTCTTAATTTTTTTCTTATTTGAACTTTTCCACTTAAAAACCAGTGACATTTATGTTTATTTACGAAAATTTTTATGTTTTGTAATTTAAAATTTTAATTTTCTGCCAAAATTGTTTTTAATTTGTGTAAAGTGAAAAATTTTGTCTTTTATAAGAAATTATATATACCCTAGCAGAAAAATAACTGCAGACTGGCGCCAGCTGGGGGCCAGAAAAAGACAAATCTGTTTCCAGCCCGGCGCCAGGCTGGTTCTGCTTTGGCATGCTGCTCTCGCACCAGAATCTGGTATAGTAGATCCTGGCCCAGGCTGGTCATGATATGGGTGATTCTCAAAAAGTTGGCCATTTTGTGCCCAAGCTCTGCAATCAATAATAAAGAAGAGAAGGGCAATGCAAAAAATTCTCATTACAGGAGCTTAACATGAAGAAAAACCTTCCTCATTTTGATGAATCTTAATTATTTCTAATTGTAGCTGAAAATAAAAAACTGTCAAAAATGTCCTGTCGGTCCCGTGTCCCCAGTACGAGTTTTCTCGGTTTTTAGCAACATTAAACTACTATTACTGTAATTTATCTCTCTGCAACCTAAATTATATCATCAGTATGAATAATAATATAAAGAAATACATTTCGTAATTTCGATTATTGTTTTATCTACTATTACAACAAATTTCAATATTGTCCTTCGTTTTCATGTCTTGTTGGTCTCACGCATATGTAATTGGTTTTCACATAAGAAATAGTGTTAAAATCAATGTAAATTTTGGTGAGATTTGTTATTCGGAAAGTTCCTTAATCAATTTCACCCGTAGAGAATTAAATAGTCAATTTGGCTTTTCAAA
Organism: Belonocnema kinseyi; assembly: GCF_010883055.1. Lineage (NCBI taxonomy): Eukaryota > Metazoa > Arthropoda > Insecta > Hymenoptera > Cynipidae > Belonocnema > Belonocnema kinseyi. The sequence goes on from NC_046664.1 coordinate 117,293,434, forward strand.
AAATTAGTTAAACTCTGCTCTCAGACACGCGTACCTTAATTATATGTTCTGTCGGTCCTGCCTAAAACTGCTCAATTACTTGAGAAATATAAAAAAATAAGGGCAGATGTGGATTCAGCGAGTGAAAATGTACAGGTATTGATTTTTCGTAAATTTATAAGGTTATCTTTTAAACGCACAAACATGAAATATTATTAAATTTTTCGTGCGCGAGATATCCTGTCCGTCCCAGTCACAAGTTTCAAGGTTATTCATACTGCTAAGGACGGAACGTGGAGCCACAGCATTTCTCGGACTTCAAATACACAACGGTGCAGTGGTTAAGTAATTGTGATCGAAAAACAATCGAGTGCAATTGCAGAATAGGGGCGTCACATGTTTTTTAGCTCGAAACCCAGTTTCTTCGGCAAAAAGCTTTTAGAATCTTAAATTGAACGATTGATGAAGGGATTTGACTAGGCAGAAGTTTAAAATAATTGTTTCTTTTGTTACTATGATGTCCTCAATATGGGTATGTTACGATATCGGAATGACCATATTTAACCCTCCGTTTAGGTGCTTTTAAACATTCAAACGGCCAGAAACACCCCTTTGTCAGGTCATAAAAATAATTTGGTCAAAACTCTACCCTTTTCCAACGTTTCGTGAGGGCGGCACGGCATCTCTATGACTAGTAGAAAAAATAATGTTGGTCACATCACTATCTATTTCCAACTGCTTGCCAACTGTTCCATTTATCGTTGAAATGAAAGATTCTTATAGTTTGTTGCCAAACTAAATTTTTTGTCAGCCAAAACAGAGATGACAGGTGACGCCCCTATTCTACAATCTAACCAATAATCGTTCTGACGCGAGTGTTTGGCAAAAGCGCTAACGGAATTTAAAAAGTTATTTGGACTCACCCAACAACAGAAGGTAAAGGTTTTTATTGAGATCAGTTGATGTTTATTTGAATAAATCATGGTACATCCTATTTTTTATCTTAATAGTTTCCAGAAGAGTGGCCAACTTTTTGAGAAACACCCATATACACCAGACAAAATTTAAATAACGTAAAATAGTACTAAATATGTTTTTGTAATAGATTTACACTATATTACACTCTTATCTGAAAGAATGTACTGCGAAGGCGTCACAACATTCCAGGAGACACTGATATATTAACAAACATTACCTCTTATCATACACTGTTAGAAATTCCAGTATTAAGTTTGATACACATGTAATAGAAGTTTTTTTCAGTTATGTATATTAAATTTCAGATGTCTGTTTGAACTTTCATATTTGGTGGTATCTTAAATTTAATAAACGTATCTGAAAAAATCTTTCAATATATGTGTTTCAAACTTAATAAAGGAATTTCCAACAGTGCAATTCTCTATAGGATACAAGAGAATATAGATAACCTAAAAATATGCATTAGTTATCCAATTTGAATATCGATGGGTTCTACGAAGAATAGGGTATCTTTTTGTTACCGTTAAGAATTAGGCTAACTACGAGGGTAGTTCAATAAGTCCTTAGAATGAAGTATAAAAACAATTTTTTTTGGGTAAATATTTTTTTATTTTTCAACATAATCTCCTTGGAGCTCTATA
>NC_046664.1:117295131-117314781 GCF_010883055.1 Belonocnema kinseyi
TCTAGTCGGGAGTGGTGCTGACTGAAAACAGATGATTTGGAGCGATTCGCGCGCCATCTGTTGGTCATTCTAAGGACTTATTGAACTACCCTCGTACATTTAGCTAAATTTTGACACTTCTAAGGGGCAATTTCACCAACTCTGATTAAATCCATGATGAACTAATCGTGATTATTGTTTAATCAATGATTAAATCAGCGTTAATAAGCGATTCGTTCTACCAAGCATTTTCAACCTCTGGTTAGCTAATCGAATACTTTGTTCGTGATAAGTTCTAGTTTCTAGGTCTTTCTGTTGTAACGGCGACTTTGATTCGTTAGAACGAAATTCTTCATTAATACTCGGCGCCATATTAGCATCCCTTCTAGAAATAATCAATTGAGATTGATAAGAAACAATATAACTAATATCTCAATCGTTCCGAATCGTGATTCTTAATTGTGCCAAAACGACTGGCAACGATTGAGCATTTTACATTTTCAATTGTTTCCAATCGTGTCCATGGAATTCGCCACGTGGTGGCAGCACTTTTGTCTGGCGGGAATGATCTAAAGACAGTTATTTACTTTTTTGGAATAATATAAATTTGAAACAGTATATATTATGAAACAAAGTAAATAAACATTTTGTGAATAATTCTTACCAGATGAAAGTGGCACTACGAAAAAAATATAATAATAGTATTTTATGTTACAAATATAAAGTCGATGCACGATAAAAATAAAAAAGTTTATTTTGTAATAATGAAGCAAAATTGTTATTTTCTATTATGCGCTCTAAGATTGTTTATTTTAGTGAAAAATTTTATAAACGGTTTTAAGTTTTAAAATTGGTTAAAGTTTAAAAAAAAAAGAGCGAATAATTTAGAAACGTGAAACTTCAGAAAAGCGATTACAGTATTATTTAAAATTTTCAAGCTGTTATTAATTAAATAAAATTAAACAATTAAAAATTAATATTAGAGATAAAATATTTTTTTGTCAGAGAGGTCTAAATTTTTAATTATTTGCAATTATTAAAACATAAATTCATATTATAATTAAACAAGTTTTTATTAATGCAACTTTCTAAATATTTAGTTTATTAAAATATAAGTACTCGAAATGATAGACAGAATTCTTTCTAAATTAAACAGTGAATTTACATCAATGTCGGTGATACTATATTCGGTAACCCTTGTATTATGACTTCCCCTTTATCATGCGGTTACATAAGATTTGATGAAATTATGAGAATGACAACTGGATATAAAGTCCAAAAATAAACTTTTTTCAGACTATTGAATAAAAAATTTGTCCAAAATTACAGGAATATGTGGCCATTAATCACAATGTTTCAGGAAGGAGAGAATATAAAAAATTTCTGTGCTTATGGAAGGAAAACCATTTGTTGTGATGAATTCCGCACGTATTCAATTCAATTTTAACCCTGATGAAACCTAAATGAATCTAATACCATAGAATTAATCATTTCAAACCTTTAAAATAGAAATATTGGCAAACCAAATTATTTAAAATATTTTTAATATTTTAAACTAAAATTTTCAATAATTTTAAATTAAACTTAATTATAAATTCAAAATGATTACATTGCAAGAAACTTAAAAGGATTGGATAAGTTTTTCTACTAAAAATTTAATGAGTTACCTATAATTTATTTAGTCTGAGTTTCAAAATATTTGCGCCATCCTACCTTCTATAATGTTTCGAATCATTTTCAATTGGGTATACATTATTCTGAGTTACGGGTTAAGTTTTCACTACAGCATTTTTATTTTGCCTTAATTATTCACAAGCGGTTTTTTATTCTCTCAAACAAATAAATTACAAGAATATGAATTTGAAAAGAAGTATATAAACGTTTTACAATAATATACCGGCTAAATCAAAATGCCTACTTGATAATCATACTACATCACTGTCACATCGTTAAACGGTATGATTTTTACATGATGTTAATCCATATACTTTTAACTTTTTATTCGGTATACCGCCTAAGCATTATACTTTTTTGTACTTAAAACTTTTGTTAAATTAATAAAAATTTAATATCTAACCAAAAAACACTTGCGCGTCATGTGTGTTACAAACGAAAATTGCAGAGGGAGTATTGCAAGCAAGTGCATTTACTTAATTCAATCCGATTGGGAACAATTGACACAATTAGCAGCAATTTAAGCCGATTCAACTTTTGATTACTCTTAATCGTGATTAATCGTGTCCAATAGATTATTTCCAGAATGGATATGATAAGATTCCCAAAGTTTGCGGTTACGAGTGATTTCAGTGGTAAGTACAATAGAAGAGAAGTGGCAATTGTGTTTTTTAATCAAAATAGGGAAAAAAAAGAAAAGTGTTGTATAATATCCCCAGCAGCAATAAGGTGCGAACCAGTTGCGTAGTACCGTAGAGCAAGTAGGAGCTGTATCCTAGGTGTAATATCGTTCTTTCTGGAATATAATTTTTATTTATACATGGTAACTAGAAGAAAAATGTTGAATAATGTACATTTCCATAAAAAGAAGTACAATGACTATTATTTACAAACATGTTTCATACAAAAAGATTAGGTTTGGAGTGAGAAAATTGGTTGGGTACCAAAAATGATTATTTAAAATAAAATACATGGATTTTCAAACAAATAGTTAAGTGTCCAACAAAAAAAAAAGTACAATTAAAAACAGTAAAATTTGCACTTCAAAAAATTTTCAACTAACAAATGAAAACAAATTTCCTTGTAAGAGGATCAATTTTCTACAAAAAAAAGTAATTTGGTAGAAAGCGCATATGGTTTGAAACAAGTAGTTTAAATTTTTAACTGGAAAAGATAAATTTACCATAAAAACAGGAAGAGTTAAATGCACTCACTGCACTTGCATTTCAATTTCGGGGTTATGTTACTTTAATCACTTATTAAACTCCATAACCAGCGATTATTGGGCGGTTAAGTTAACCCATGCTTATTTTCCCCTGATCATGATTAAAATAATGGTAGAACGCAAAGTATTGATTAAGTAAGGCTAATAAATGATTAACGATTTAATCATGGTTGGTGAAATCGGCCCTAAGTGTTTACTAAATTTTATACAAAATGAAGTTAACCTAATTCTTAACAGTAACGAAAAGATAGCCTATTTTTCGTAGAACTCATCGATATATATTTCCTAGATATGACGTCGAACAAAGGAACCAACCTTATGAAACATAATGAGTTTAGGAGAAATGCGGATCAAAATGAAAGCAAGACGAACAAGTAGCAAAGGGGCTCTCGTACTAGCAAGCACACGACCCAAGGGGATTTATTAGTCAATAAGGGAAAGTCTTTATTATTAGGAATGAATAAAAACTTTATTTTAATTATTTTAAACCTTAAGTGTGAAGAACTAAGTTGATTAGTTTAATCAAATAAATTTACGTTTTCACTCAAATGGGCGACTGGTATCTCACTGTAAGCACTCATCAGCTGACATTTCAGGCCCGGCAGCGTTACGCGACGCATGCGCTAGCGCTTAGTTTTAATTCACACTAGGAGTCTTGCGCGCGCCACGGCACGCGCCAATTTATCTTTTTATGGAAAAGAAGAAATGAAAAGCCTATCTTTTCTATGTTATACATATTTAATGAATATTACAAAATATTACTATAAAATAATACAATACATCAAGGGATGAGTTCTGTATCGGAAACTGTAATTAATCTTTTATAATAGGATTTCAACGAATTCTTTATTTTTAGGTAGAAAATGAACTATTTTATTCCAAATGAGCTTTTTTTATTAAAGATTAATTTAGATCTAATATTGATGAATAGCATTTACTACGATTTTGCAGCTGACATTGATGATAATCATATTCTTTAAATAATGAACTTTGCATTTTTACACCACCATTTTGATAAATCAATTTAGTAAAATTTTTCAACGCGCATTGTAATAATTAACAATGACCTTATACGTTGAAACACACATGTAATAAGCTTGTTTCCACTTGCTAAACTCTTCCCTGAAAATCTTGGTTAAGTCTCCCCAACATTAGTTCATGCGTTCAATGTCATAAAATTTTTCGTAATAACTGTTTCATTATTCCGATTTATACCAAATCATTATAATACTTTGTAAGGCAGATTTCTGCCAATTTTCGATTATCGAGATTAGTTAAGTCAAAAATTAAAATAATAATAATAATTAATGAAATATTCTATTCAAAATAACAGTTTGAACAAATAACCATTTGAAAAAATATCATGTGGGGTGAAGGTCTTGTAAAAAATGTGTTTGATGGTGGTAGATGGAGGGTCAAGGTGTTATAACTGTTTTACAGAAAAATAGTCTTTTGACTTAAAAGTTTAAGAAGTGGGACACAATTTTTTTATTTCCTAACGGACAATTCTTTTTTTTTTTAATTCGTCTTTCTAGTTGAAAAATGCATGATTTCAGTTAAAAATTCATCTCTTTGGTTAAAAAATTTACTATTTTTTTTAAATTCCTTTTTTTCGGAAATAAATTAATTGTCTGTGTAAAAAAGTAACTTTGCTACTTTTGGTTTAAATTCGAATTTCTTATAGAAATGTAATCTTTAAGATTGAAATTTCGTTTCCTTATTTTACAAAGCATCTCTTGGCAGCATCTGCATTGGTTGAAATATCAAATATTTCATTTTCCATCTATCTAAAATTCATATTTGCAAGTTAAAAAGTCAACTACTTTGTTGAAAATTTACATGCTGGTTCAAAAATTCAACTCTGGTTAAGAATTTTAATATTCTGTTAAAAATTTTTTCATTTTATTTTAAGATATGCACCACTACGTTTTCATTGAGAATTCTTTTTTTTAATGCAACTCTTTTTGGTTAAAGATTAATCCTTTTTGTTTGAAAATTTGGCCATTCAGTTCGAAATTTATATTTGTAGGTTGAAATATTAACTATTTGGTTAAAAGTTAAACTATTCCGTGTCAAATGCAAATCTTTCATTAAAAAGCCAACCAAAAACTAAAAAATACGATTATTCCAAAACAACAACAGCTGAATTGAATAAAAAAATTCATTTCAAGAAAATTTTTCAATTTTTAACCAGATATATATTTTGAACTAAAATAATGAGTCTTCTACAAAAAAAAAGTAATTTGTAAAAGGTCGTTCAACCTTAAAACAATTAGAGAAATGTTCAACGAAAAAGATTAATTCTCAACCAAAGAAAGAAAGAATTTTCAACCAAAATGATGAATCGTCAACCCAAAAAAGATCCACTTTTACTCATTTAGTTTAACATTTAACCAAGTAGCCGAATGCAAACAAAAAATAGAAATTTTAAACAAAATAATTGAGTCCTCAACAAAGGAGCTTTAACAAAAGATAATTCACAACTACCAAATTACAGTTGTAGATGTATATATGCATATAAGTATATTATCGAGCGCGAAGCTCTAGAACGAACAAAGAAAAAGGAAATATATCTACGAAATTGTTGAGTTTTCCACCCAAAAGCCAGTTTTAAAAAGCAGTTGAATTTTCAACTTAAAGGGGTGCATTTTCATTGGGTTCATATTCAGTAAGAAAATCAAGTTTCTACCCAAAGAGATGAGTTTTTAACCAAGAAACAATTTTAGCCAAGACATAAAAAAATGCATCTAAATTGTTGAAAATTTTCAGCAAAAAATCTTTTTAAACTGTTCCCTTATAGTTTAAAAATCAAATAATTGGTTCAAAATTCGTCTTTTTTTTTGAAACATTAATCTTATTGCTTAAAAGTTAATCTTTTGAGCATAGAATTTTTTTATGACGAAAAAATATTTTTCTTAAAATTTAATCTAAAAACAACAAAATTTCCTTCCTTATCGATTCAAAGACTTGCATTGCAGAATCTGCCTAATGGTAAATTGATTCGATCTCCTTTGAAATAATTTTTAGAACACTTTTTTTTGTTGAAAATTAATTTTTTTAACAGAAAAATAAACTATGACTAGGACTTTTTTTTAATTGCACTTCTTCAAGTTAGAAATTATTATTTTTTAAAATAAAAACTGAACTATTTAATGTTTCGTTGAATATTAAGTTCATAATTGAGGCTTCATCTGTTTCGGTTCAAAACGAACCTTTTTGATTGGAAATTCAACTATTTTCTTCAAATTTCTTTTTTTTATTAACTTCTATAATGATAAAATCTACTTATATTACTTTTGGTTAAATAATGATATTTTTTTAGAAAAAAATCATATATTTGTTTGAAACTTTATAGATTTTGTAGAAAATTCGTAATTTTTTGTAGAAACGTAATATTCTTTGTTGAAAATTAAAATCGACCTTTTTTCGTTAAAGATTAAACTATTTGGAAATAAATTTATCTGTTTTGATGCAGAATTTAGAAATTCAAAATTTCGTAGAAAATTCTTTATTTTTGGCAGAAAAATAAACTTCTTAATTGAAATTTCATCTTTGTTTCGAGGATTCTATTATTACATGAAAAATTCGTTTTTTGGTGAAAAACTAATTCCTTTAAGAGAAAAGTCGATTATACCATTTTTGATATAAAAATGATATTTAACAAAAATTGATCTTTTTTTTATTAAAATTATAATTTTTTTACACCGTTTTTTTAAACATGGAAATTAATCTTCGCGGTTGAAAACTCATCTTCTTCATTGAGGGTTCAATTATTTTTTTTTTAATTCCTTCATAGTCAGTCAAAAATTAATTTATGTAAAATAAAATTGGATTATATCATTTTTGGTAGAGAATTGATATTTAAAATTAAAAATTTATCATTTTTAGTTGAAAATTCAACCCTCTGGTTTGAAAATGTACATATTTCGATAAAAATTTGTTATTGCGGTAGGAAATTAGTCTTCTCGTTTGAAAATTCATCTTTGTGATTAAGAACAAAAATATTAAGTTGCACATTCCGTATTTTTTGTTAAAAATTAAATTCTTTGACTAAAAATTTAACTTTCCCACTTTCGGTAAAAAATTGTAATTTTGAATTACAAATTGATATTTTTGTGTTGAAAAATCAATAATTGGTTTCAAACATCTTCTTTTTTTATATAAAATTAATCTTCTTGTTTGAAAATTCATCTGTTTGTTTGAAACTTCAACTATGTATTAATGCCTTTAAAGAAAATTTTCATTATACCATTCTTGGTTAAAAACTAATCGTCTTTTGTAGAGAAAATTAATTTAGTTGAAGACAATTAACATCTGTATTAGGTTTCTGACAATTTATAATAATAAATTTCGTACAAATAGATCATCTGAAAAATTAAAAAAGGAATAAAATAATAAAAAATTTAATAGAATTACATATACGTCACTGGAAAAATCATTTGTAAACAACTTTTTCGATTGAAAATGGTTTCATTAAATAAAAAATTGATGACAAAACTTTTTCGATTACATTGGTATTATTTTCTCATTAATTCCACTTCTTTAAAATAAAATGTTTTAAGATTACTGGAAGATTTCTCAATAGTTCTTAATAAAATTAAACAAAATTTAAATTTAAAAATAAGTAATTTTTATTTTTTATTAGTTCATAACTAAGATATTAATCAAAAAATACTGCTTCCAATTGTAAAACTGCGTACTTACAAGATATTGTATACTTTTCATAGATTTAATAAAATTCTCTGATAGAGGCAACCATTGTGTCTACTGTTTGGTGCCAAATTCATCTGTTTTAGTTAAAATTTGAAATAATTTGTAGAAATTTCATTTTTTTGCTTGAATATTAAGTTTTATAAACTAAAAACTGCATTATTCTATTTTTGTTTAAAATTTGATATTTTTTATTGAACCTTGATCTTTTTTACTTAAAAGTGGAATTATTTTTTTGAAAATTTATGTATTTTGTTGAAAATTTGTGTCTTTTGTTAGAAATATAAAACTACTTCCTTGAAAATTCATCTTTTTAATTGAGAATTCAACTATTTTGTCGAAAGTTCCTTTAAAGTTAGTCCAAAATTAATTTATGTAAGATAAAATTGGATTGTATCATTTTTGGTAGAGAATTGATATTTGAAGTTAAAAATTGATCTTTTGTAGTTGAAAATTCAACCCTTTGTTTTGAAAATGCACATATTTAGATCATTACTCGTTATTTCGGTAGGAAATTTAGTCTTTTCATTTGAAAATTGATCTTTGTGATTGAGAACAAAAGTATTAAGTTGCACATTCTGTTTTTTTTTTGTAAAAACTAAATTCTCTGACTGAAAATTTAGCTATCCCGCTTTTGGTGGAACACTGAAATTTGGAATTAAAAATGGATATTTTTGGGTTGAAAATTCAATTATTCGTTTCAAACATCGTATTTTTTATATAAAATTAATCTTCTTGGTTGAAAATACATTTGTTTGCTTGAAAGTTCAACTATGTACGTATCATCAAATGCATCTATTTTAGTAAAATTTCAATTAATTTGTTGAAATTTAATTGTTTGTTGTTAAGTATTAATTCTTTTAACCAAAAAGGAATTATCCTATTTCTGGTTTTATATATTTATATTTTTAATAAAAAATTTATCCTTTTTAGTTGAAAACTCCACTATTTGTTTGAAAACTGATCTTTTTAATTAGGGTTCAACTATTTTGTTAAAAATTGCTTAAAAATTCAACTGCAAAATTTCGATAGAAATCTCAGAGTATATGCTAAAGATTCTCAAGGCTCTGAGAAGCTCGGAGAAATTCTCCGCAGGCACTCAGGTAGATATATCTAATGGTCCAGATGGCTCGTTCAAATGCTTTGAAGGCTTTAAAATGTTCTTTCCGAACTTGAAAAAAACTACGATCATAAATAACAAGCAGAGAGGCTTAAATTGAAACAAGAATTCGATCATAAATAACAAGCAGATGCCCTGTATTGCGATTGCAGTGGTACGGGTGGAAAGGTGGTGGTAAATGAGAAGCGTTGATTAGTATTATCGACCTCGAAATTTGATTCGATTATTATTCCCAACAGCGATCCAAAAATACTTGCGCATGCTTGAACTGTGCGTCGCTCATTGACTCTAGTTCGCGTACGTATTTAAAAATCAAGTACAGACGCGCACCGTGGCGAATGAACGTTATTCAAATCCAAGCAAGCGCAGATCAAGACAGCTCCGTTGGGATCATTTAACTTCAAGAAAACGCGTGTAACATTCCATTACTGTCTAACTCACGGTGACTCACGTGTGTCCCTTTCGCACGCGTGTAGCTATTAAAGAACGAGCAATCCTGACAATTTTTTCAATGTTTTCCAACTCTGTCCAATCCATTCACAACTCGTGTCTCACGCATATAGCAATGGAAATCGAGTTGTGTGACAATCGAAATCGACAATATCGTTTAGAGATTTCATATTAAGGATGGGTATTATTTCAGTTTTTATATACAAATATATTGATTTTAGTAAACATAGTAAATAAGTTTAATATAAATATGTATTAAGTTCATTTTAATTTACAAATGCAATAGATTTCAAATACACTTTATGTATGAACGTGTATCAAAATTCATAACATTTTTAACAGTGTATAAGCTCGCGTGTTTGAACATTCTTAATGGTGGGGAAGATTCTAAAATTTTCTGCTTAGCTTACATTTTTCAAATGATTTGTATAATCTATAATATTTAAACTTGAATATACTCGAATATACTTTATATATAGCCACTTCGATTCCAAAAACTCAAAAAAAGGCAGAGAACGAAGATTGATGAGAATCATAATACGTGATGATCAGAAAACAACACTCACCTCGCCCTATTGCAAACCTGAACAACACTACTACAAAAACACTCATAGCAGGGCTACCAACTGTTAAATAGCATATATATTTTGGGAAAAATGGCCTAAAAACTGAATTTTCCGTCAACAATGTTTGTATATTTTTTTAATATGCTGCGATACGTGGAATAATATTAATTAATTTTTTACATTAATTACTAGTATTTAAATTAAATACCAGAATCTGGTTCCTGCATTCACCAGATTCTGTTTTTCGTCTGGTCTGATCATGTTTCCCGCCAATCTGGTCGACTAGATGGAGCAGATGCTGGGTCAGACTCATTACATTTACATTTACATTTACATTTACATTTATTGTAGGTAGACATGTATATTAATTGTATATGGAAATTTTAAACACTCTGAAAAGTACAGTTTTAGTCAGGGATGGCCAAAACTGAAAAAATATTATCCCACCTTTGGCCATACAATTTTTAAGCCAAGATAGAAAAACCATTCCTTGCGTTTTTGAGAAAGTAAATCATTAGTCGAGGGAGATAGAAAAAGTTTTCTACTTCGACAAAAAACTACATAATATATATAAAAAAAATGTAACTGGATTACATTTCCGGAAAGTGCATATATACCTCCAATTTTGTTCAGACCATGTACACGTAGAAAAAAGAACCTTATATTTGACTGAAAACCAAGTTAAATGCACTGATCTTCCAAGTACGTATATGGAAAACATGACAGTTTAGTAAACGTTACAATTATAAGCAACTAAATATGACTATCATTGATGGCTACCAGTGCCAATTTTCAACTGTTGCTGACCTGTGGATCAGTAGATTTTACCGATCCAGTTGATATTCTGCACACTTCCTGGATGTTGCAATTACGAATTATCTTGTCACTTTAACAAATAATATAAAGAGAGCTTACATATGTTAACGGTACAGAATATAGTTTAGACATGATTATAAACTGTGAAAAAGTATTGCTAAAAAGTAAATAATAAATAAGCGCATGGTTAATTCTTATATCTTTTTTCCGGTATACTTGTAATTAATTGGTATTTGTAAGTTACAACGCTTATAATTCAATTGAAATTTCGCACGCAACGGGGGTCATTCGAATGCATAAACCTAAGCACGCAAGTCAATTGTTTTCAAAGCAATCATTTCTTTATTTATTATATTTAAAAACAATGCAAGCTTGCTACATATGTAAATTTCTAATTCCTATCCACCAGGGATTTTAGGCTTTGGTCGCCACTGGCGCTGCCAGTCATATCCGGTAAATATCAAAGTCATGTCTATATCCAATAGACGGGCTCTCCAGTGTGTGTACTTTCGAATTGTGGCGAATGCGCAAGCAGAGGGATCCGTTCATTTTGCGGAAAGGTAAAATTTCAGAATGGGTTATAATACATAATGGTAAAACCTAGGAATAGTAAGAAGTCGGAAAAAGAAATAAGTCGGAAATCCAAAATTCTGAAAGGTATTTAGTCGGAAACAAAAGAAGCGGTATGGGTGAAAATTCGGAAGCGTTAAAATTTGGAGGGTGAGAAATTAGGAATAAGTAAATATACGGAGATGAAAAATTCGGAAAGTAGAAAAATTCGGAATTGCTAATAAATGTACCTATAATTGTTGATTTATGGTATCAAACAAATATTTATCAGATTGAATTTAAATATGATATCATAATAAATTTATGTTGTACGTAGAAAATTGTTTTTAAAATATATAATGATAACAAATAATTATTCGTGAAACTATAATGAATGTAACGATTGAAAAGTTAATTTTACTTGAAGTTGTTATACTAAGAAAACAAAGCTACTGTGAAATCACTTAAACTCTAACAATTATACATGTTAAACACAATTTTTAACGTACACTTATTCTTAATTGTTCATCCTCTTAATTTTAACATTTCCGAATTTTTACCCATTCCGCTTCTTTGGTTTCCGAATGAATACCATGCAGTGTTTTGGATTTCTGATTTATTCCTCTTTCCGACTTTTTGGTATTCCTAAGGTTTACCATTATGTATTATAACCCATTCTGACATTTTATCTTTCTTAATTTTTATCCGTTCCGAAAAAAGAACGGGTTCCCAAGCAGAATATAGAGTTCATAAACAACGATTCACACCAGCAAATCTACTAATCACTTGCCGCGTTTTGCGACCGTGTTTCGTAGCAAAGTACCAGGTCATGAATAACTGTGGGTGTAAAGTGGGCCAATATAATAAATATATAAAATAATAAATATGCATAAATACACAATAAATAATAATAAATATGTTTAACAAACGAGCCATTTCTTTTCACAATCAATTTTTGTCTGGGCACAGCAATTATTCAATTTCTCTCTTTCTCTATCCGTTTGACTTAATTATTTTTCCAACTGTAAACTGCGTAAAATAATTTTTAGTAGACGTGTGGCAACTCAAATTTTTGAATATGAAAAAATTGGCCATTTGAGTAAATGTTATTATTCGCGATGAGAAAATATAAGTCCATGCACCAATCAAACATCCCTTACTTTTTATTGAGAAAAAAGGTAGATGGAACTGAGGAAAAACAAAAAATATTTTCAAAAACGTAAAATGCTGCATCAGGGCAATGAATTTGGCTTCTCTTCACCCTTCCCTTAATGTAAATAATACATTGCTGAATCGACAAGTAAGAAGAGAAGTAAGAGAAAGTGTGGAATCCTGATACTTCCAACTCGAGCTACTTTGTTCTAACTTCAATGAATAATTAATTTCGAATTAAGAATGAGTTTAACTACTGCTATTCAAATTTCAATAGCACAAGAACACATTTGATAAAACTTCCTTCTCTAAAAAAGAATATGAGTTTCATCAACAAACAAAAAAGCCCAGCTTTTTTCAATTAACTGAATGTTTATAGTCGCATCAACTACCAAGGGTTATTAGCAACTGTAATATAGGGTTAATTATACAAGGTCCCTCACTACCTATACAAACCCTTATACTCTGTGGTAGTACACAACAAAATAAACAAAAAAGTCATCTAGAAAAAAGTTGTGCGAAGCTTAGTTTGAACGCAATAAAGCTTCAAAGTTGGGCCTCATCAAACAATGAGAAGCAAGAATTAGCGACCATACGTATTTCAAATGTTCATGTAGCGTGTGCTTCTTTGCGACACATTTCTGATCCCGTATTCGCTAATTCCCCGTTGGGTTGTAGCTCCTTCTCTCTAAAATTTTTTAATAAGATTAAACAATCTAAAAAAGAACTAGCTTTCAGAATTTCCGTTACATAACTTGTAATAAATATAACATAAACATTAGTGAAACCCAGCAAACTTGCTTTTTTAGAACTTTCTAAGCAAGCTTAACATCAGATAATACCTTTACCAACAAAAAATTACTTTTTCCGGGTCCTTAAAAAATTTTTGTTACCTTAATTTTAACAAATGTAACAAAAAATCTTAAAACACGCGAACTCACAAAACTTTATTTCTTGAAAGATTGTCACTCAAATTTCAATAAGGAAACTCATTTTCTAACAACAAATTCACCCTCGTCGATTACTCTCAGAATTGCTGTTACAAACATTGTAAACAAAGTTTTTGAACCTGAACATTCGTGAAACCCAGCAAATTTGCTTTCTTGAAAATTTGCAAGCACGCCTAACATCTGATAACACCTTTACCACCGAAAAAGTTTTCGGTTGCTCACAGAATTTCTGTAACCTAAGTTTCAACAAATTTAACCAAAAATCTCAACACACGCGAACCCAGAAAACTTTCTTTCTTGTAACTTTTTTTTTAAATTTCAGTGAAAAAACTTATTTTCTAACAAGAAAAGTCACCCTTTTCGATTCCTCTCAAAATTTCTGTTACAAAAATTGTAAACATTTTTCAATAAACCGGAAACTTACTGAAACCCACACTGCTTAAAACACCGGTTAGGATTAGATAGATCCAGATAGTATATGGATTTTTATCAGTTTCTGTCCGGAAACTTATACGGTATTTGTGTCCTTTTTTATTCGGTTCTATCCGGAAAATGACCGGTCTATAATATTTATTTGATATGTTTTTGTGTCTGTTTCTATACGGAATTTTTTAATCTACATATTACACTGCTCGGTTCCTTCTTGGGTTCTATCCGGAAACTTATATGATATTTGTGTCCTACTTTTCATCTGGTTCTATCTGGCACTTGAACAGTGCATATAATTTCTTTTTCGATCTGTTTTTATATTTGCCACTATACGGAATTTTGTAGGTCCCTATATTTTCCTTTCCTGCTTTTTGTCGAATTCTATCCGGATGCTTATACGGTGTTCTAAATTTGGCTTATCTGTTTTTTATCCGGCTCTATGCGGAATATTTCCGCTACCCATAATTCCCTATGCCGCAATTTATCGGGCCCTATACAGATTTTTAAACGAAAGAAAAACTTATTTCTTAACTTATTGTTATATAGTCTTAATTTTTCTGGTTGTTAGGTACACACTCATTTCGCTACAGATGCACTTAGAGCTTGGTTACGAAACTTCGGCTATGATTTTAATGAGTTGTTGTAAGGCAAATTCAAAATATTCGACCGACTTTAGGGGAAATAATGTACTTAAAAACCATTTAAAATTAAATTTTTCTTCTTTTAAAATAGGTTCGATAGACTTTCTTCTTTAAATATTTAAAAAGTTTATAAACTATCCAATGGTAAAAAACAATAAAGTAAAGTCAAGTGCAAAAATACTTTAATAACGTTGGTAACAAAAATCTATTTTCTGTAATACAAAAATCTCCATAAAACTTACGGTTTTCAATCTATCCAATTATTTTATAATACATTCTTACTCAGTTTCTAATGCGAAATAACTGTTCTCAAATAATATTTTAAAATAAATTAAACAAAAAATATAATTTCACTTATTTCAGAAAGGGCGTAATACTTTTCGTCTTTAAATATTCAAAATGATCTAAATGTAATAAATAATAAAGAAAATGAAGTACAAAAATGCTATAATAATCTTAATGGACATTATTACTAGGGTAGTCTTCTAATGTAAGTTACAACAAAGTCCCAGATAAGACAGCTTAAGACAACATCAGGCAAATAATTCAATTTTGCATTTCCAAAGTTCGCTTCAAAGCTGGATAGATCCAGATATCAAACGGTTCTTGTTCTACAATGAAAAGAGTCTTTTAACTTAAATTCAGACAAAGTCCCGGATAGAGCCGGGTAAGATTCCGTCGCCTAATTAATTCAGTTTTCTGTTTGCAATGTTCGCTCCAGAGCCGGATAGATTGAGATGAAAAACGGTTCTTGGACTTAGATGAAGAGAGTCTTCTAACTTAAGTTCCGAAAAAGTTCCGGATAGAGACGCATAAGATTCCGTCGGCCTATTAATTCAATTTTCTGTTTTCAATGTTCGCTTTAAAAACAGATAGATCCAGATATAAAACTCATCTAGAATTTAAAAGATAATAGACATCTAACCTAAATTCCGACAAATTCACGGATAGGGCCAGATAAAATACTATTTTCCATATGTCATCTGGTTGAAAATCTGGAAAGAGTCGCTAGTTTTCCGCTTAAGACTTTACGAACGAAAGAGATCCAGATAGGGACGGACTAAAATCCGAAGTGGGCTATTTGCAACTTTAGCGGGAAAGGAGTTGTGTGAGGAAGGGATAGACATTTTTTTTAGATTGATCCAGAATTCTCGTGTTATTTATGTAAATCACACGTTGGTTCCGCAACATTGCTCCGACCCAGGTTGCTGATCAATCTCTCTAGCAATCACCCCAAGTAAAGACCCTCAGAAAGTCCTTATGCAATGTTCCCCACTTGGGTCCATTAGTGTCCAAGGCCTTTCGTTTCAGTCATCATTCACTCTAATGATAGTATTTTTATTAACTATTCGCAGCCATACTTTTCTGTCCTGGCATACTTCTCCAGCTTCTTTTACGTCCATGCATTTTTCATGCAGGCTCTCGTGTGTCGGTGGCTTCTTATATCTCATCTAACTAGGGTCTCATTCACACATTCTAACCATTCTTTCCGCGGTATGCCTCTAGGCACACTGCCATTTACTTTACCTTGATACAATTGTTTCATTAGTCGTTTATTTGGCATTCTCTCTACATGCCCGAACCATCTTAACCGATTTGTTTCCCATGTATCCACTAGCGTCTCTTCTACACCACATTCTTTAAGAATTATCTCGTTACTCACTTTGTATATCAGAGTTTTGCCGCATATTATCCGCATGAATCTCATGTCGATTGCTCAAATTTTACTCCTATATTTTTCTTGATAATGCCATGTCTCGCTAACGTATAGTATAGTCGGTACAAATATAGAATTATGTATTGCCATTTTAGATTTACAATATTTGTTTTACCTATGATAAGGGGCCCTGTTCTACTAATGACCTTTATACTTTCGTTTATGCGTCTATCTAACTAATCATCCTCTCCCCGTTCCTAGTAAATAAGCTAATAAGGTACACGAACCTCTCAACTTGTTCAATTCTCTTATCATTTAATACAATATTGCATAGTGTTTTCTCACTCTTTCCTTTAAACACCCTAGGTTTCGTTTTATTTGCGTTAATTTTGATGCCCATGCTCTTCATGCATGCATTCAGTTTATTCAACATTTTTTGTAAATCTTCGATTGACTTTACCATAACAACGTTCTCATCTGCGAACGCTAACCCATGAACCTTACTGTTCGAGATCGACACTTTCTTCTTCTAAAAGAGCCATTCTTAAACACTTGTCCATGAATAGTATGAATAACTATGAAGACATAACGCATCCTTGCCTAACTCCTTGAATAATATCGAAACAGTCACTCAATTTCCCATTTATCTTTACACTCGCTTTTCTACCCGTATATATTGTTTTTATAGCTTGTAGGAGCCATCCATTGACTCCATACTCTTGCAGTCCTTCCCAAAGTTTACATCTATCTACCTTGTCAAAAGCTTTTTATATGTCTACAAATGCACACAACACTCTTTTCCTACTCTCAAACTTTTTTCTGTGATTTGCATTAAGCTAAATATTTGATCCGTACATGACCTTCCTGGCATAAGCCCACTTTGCACTTCCAAATCTTTTCTTCAGTTATTTTCATTACCTTACGAATAAGTATTTTTGAGTATATTTTACTAACGATACTTAATAAGCTAATTCCTCTGCCATTATTGCAGTCGCTTTTATCTCCCTTTCTTTTGTATTGTGCATATTTATATGTTTTTGGGGTCGCTTAAATTGAATCTGGTTTCCAAATAACCAAGTTGGCTCGTATTTTTCTGAAAAACAAAAACAGCGATTTTTCAGGTATATTTTTGCACAAAAAAAATATACTTTCTCGCCCGGTGGACTTGACCAACATATTTATATGTCTTTTGGGCCGCTGAATTCGAATATGAGGTCCAAACAACCAATTTAGCTTATACTTTTTTAAAAATTGCAAAAATAGACGTAAAATCGTCGAATAAAGCGCATTTTCTGGTATACTTTTGCAACAAAAAAATGTTCATGTCCGGTGGTCTAAATGCTTAACATATACTTATGTTTTTAGGGTCGCTGAATCCAAATCCCGGGTGAAAATAATCCATTTGGCTCATATTTGATCAAAAAATGCAAAAATAGATGCAAATTCGACGGAAAAAGCGATTTTTCGTCTATATTTTTACAAAAAAAAAATCATGACCGGTGGACATAACCAGCATATTTATATGTTTTTTGGGTAGCTGAATCCGAATCCGGGGTCCAAATAACCGAGTTAGCTTATATTTCTTCGAAAAAAGCAAAAATAGAAGTAAAATCGAACAAGACAAATGACTGTGAACAAAACAAATGGCAGATAAAGAGTAAAGAGTAAACAGTAAAGAGTACAGTGGTGACAATCTCTATAAGGGTGTTTCTTAATGTAACTTCAGCTCAGTTTTAAAAACCATTATCAGTTTCTTTTTTTTGTGTTTTTAAATCGCTAGTTTACTATACTATAATTATACTATTACTATAAACTCCCAAATCAAAACATATCATGTCTTCTAAGCGCTGTTTCAATTCCAATTTATCCACTTCCACTATAGCGCATAATTGTGGGTGATCCAGATGCATTTTGCTATATATGTGGTAAATTTGAGGTTTTACAAAATCGAAGAGTAATCAGCGATGGCATAAAAACAATTTATAAAAGCTATTTTGGTATGGAAGTTTAAAATCAAAGCGAAAATTGGGTTCCTCACCAAATTTGAAGTGCTTCTTATAAGGCATTCAATCGATTGAAAGACAGAGAAGGAAATGAGAAAACCCTTAAGATTCAAGAACCTACGATATGGGGTAACCTCATCGGAAACAGGAATGCTACTTTTGTATGACAAACCTGACAGGAATCAATAGAAAAAAGAAAAGTGCTATCGAATATCCTGATGTACCAAGCGTCACTAAATTTTTTGAAAATAACGATGTTACAAAAACTCAAAACATTTGTAACTTGACAGACAGATGACTGAAGCAGAAGAAAATAAAAGTACTGATGAAGATTTTGATGTTGATCGTAATGAAAGTGACATTTCAGATTATGGTAATGACGAGGATGATGATGAAAGCAGCGATGTTAATACAGAAGTGTATATACCAGCCAATGAAACGAATAAAGTTCCTAAGCTATTTACGTCTGAAGAATTGAATGATTTATCGCGAGATCTCGGTCTCCCTAAATATGCTTCAGAGTATCTTGCTTCCGTTTTGAAAAAGAAGAACTTATTAGCTAAAGGAGTTAATGGATTAATGGCAAAAATGAAACCTGGACTGTATAGACCGGAAAATGGGCGGCTATTCATTGACTCTTCTAAGCGCAGTCTAAAAGCAGTGTTATTGCATAATACTAATGTTTACGCTCCAATAACAATCGCACATTCTACGGAACTGAAAGAGCATTACAGTAACTTATAATTTGTCCTGGAAAAAATCAATTACTCAACTTATAAGTGGAAAATTAGCGGGGATCTCAAAATTCTTGGAATCATTTTAGGACAGCAAACAGGGTATACAAAAACACCTTGTTACTTGTGCTTATGGGACAGTCAAGTTCGCGTTCGTCATTACAAAAAAAAAAAGATGCCCAAACAGAACATCGTTTGAGCAAGGACAAAAAAAATATAATTGAAGATCCTCTAGTTGACCCAAAAGAAGTTCCGATTCCACCCCTTCATATAAAGCTGGGTCTTATGAAACAGTTTGTCAAAGCGCTTGACAAGGATGGCGATTGCTATGCGTATTTAGAGGATCAATTTCCACAACTTTCCGAAACAAAATTAAAAGAGGAAATCTTCGATGGACCGCCGATAAGAAAAATGTCGCAGGAGCCAGAATTCATTACAAAAATGTCTGGCACTGAAAAAGATGCCTGGATAAGTTTTAAAAATGATGTAAAAAACTTTTCAGGTAACAAGAAAAGTCCAGACTATCAAAATGTGGTTTCAGAAATGGTAACAAACTTTGGTAAACTAGGCTACCCCATGAATTTGAAGCTACATTTTCTCCATTCGCATATATATTTCCAGACAACCTGGGAGACTTTAGTGAAGAGCAGGGTGAACGTTTCCATCAGGATATAAAAGGGATGGAGAGGCGATATCAGGAATGTTGGGATATCAACATGATAGCTGACTAATGTTAAGAGTTTAAAACGAGATCAAGTCAATCAAGGTACCAAACGAAAACGAAGCTCACTATGTAGGTCTTTTGAGCACAAAAGGGTTCGATACAAGCGATATAAAGAAAAACAAATAATAAAAGAACCCTATGATCGTGAGAGGCAAGGGGACTCACAGTAATTACCAGGTGTATATATATGAAACCGGTATTTTTTCAAGAAAAAAACACATTTATTTCAAGAGAATGATAACAAATATTTTATTCAAAGTATGCGCCCTCG
>NC_046664.1:117314881-117325364 GCF_010883055.1 Belonocnema kinseyi
TGTCATATGAAACTTGAAATGTTTGGTATTGGATATTGTTGACAGATGACAATACGCCAATTAGTACAAATGGTAAGTTCCGACAGTGCCTACAAGTGTGCCCACTGGCCGCTAGATGTCAATACCGGTTTCATATGTATACACCTGGTAAGCATCCCAAAGGGAACAGAATTTACTACGTCCACGTCGTTGTTCCTGGGTACCGCTAACAGTAAATAAAACTTATTTACAAAAAATTCTACTATTGCCATTCAAGGAGACTAACGCAAATTAAAAACCCCGAAACGTGAGATGCAAAGGGAATCTACAATGAACAACAATCCCAGTCGAGGAAGGTAAAGGTTTAATGGTTTTCGTCGATCTTATGTCTAATTTTCCGTTTTTTGATCAAATATGAGCCAACTGGGTTATCTGAACCCCGGATTCAGAATCAGTGGCCCCAAAAACAAGGATATGCTAAATAAGTCCACCGAGGATGAAGATATATATATTTTTTTTTTTCAAAAATATGTACGAAAAAATGCTGTTTTCGGGGATTTCACCTCTATTTTTTGCATTTTTCGATCAAATATGAGCCAACTGGGTTATTTCGACCCCAGATTCGGATTCAGCGACCTTAAAAACATAAGGATATGCTGATTTAGACCATCGGGCATGAAAAATTTTTTTGTTGCAAAAGTATACAAGAAAAATCGCTGTATTCGCCGATTTTACGTATATTTTTGCGATGTTCGAAAAAGTATGAGCCAAATTGGTTATTTGAGCCTCAGATTCGAATTCAGCGACCCAAAAGACATGTAAATATGATGACTAACTCCACTGGGCGAAAAAAAAAACTTAAATCGCTGTTTTTGTCGATTTACGTCTATTTTTTCAGAAAAATACGAGCCAACTTTGTTATTTGGACACCGGATTCGAAATCAGCGACCCCAAAAACATGTAGATATGCTAGTGTAGTCTGTCGGACAGATCACTTTTTTTGTGTACCGGTGTAATCGCTTTTTTCCAATCGTCTGGGACGTATCCCATCTCGAAACATAAATTTATCAAATCGCAAAGTCCATGTGGTATGTACTCGCCACCGTGTTTAAGCATTTCAGCGTTAATACTGTATACGCCGGCAGCCTTACCGTTTTTCAAGTTCTTAATTATATCCATAACCTCAGTGACACAGACTTTCTCAATTGAGTTTTCTAACGAATCGTGTTCTACATCGAAGTTGTGGCGCCCTATAGCTTCATCTCCGAATTGTCCCCTCAAATAGTCTGTGAAAGCGTCTACTATTCCGTCTGAATTATATAGCATTTCCCCATTACTATTCCTCATGTTGACAAATTGTGTACTTTTATTTTCCTTCATTTCTTTATAAAGCAGTTTCCTGCTTCATTCCTAAAAATTTGTAAGTAAGCCTAACGTCAGATAATACCTTTACCAACAAAAAATTTACTTTTTTTGGTTCCTTACAGATTTTATGTTACTTAAACTTTAAAAAAACTAACAACAAATCTCTACACACGCGAACCAAAAAACTTACTTTCTTGAAACTATGTTAATAAAATTTTGATAATGAAACTTATTTTCGAACAAAATAATTCACCTTTTTCGGTTTCTCTCCGAATTTCAGTTTCGTGACTTGTAATAAAAATGAATAAAAAATCTGAACATTCACAGAACATGGAAAAATGTCTTCTGGAAAATTGATTGCCAAGATTTTAATAACAAAATACATTCTCTAACAACAAAAGATAACCTTTTTGATTCCTCTCAAAATTTCTACCACATACATAATAACAAACATAAATTTAAAAAATGAACACTTACGAAACTTACCAATGTTTCTTTCATTAAAATTTATCAGAAAGACTTAAATAAGAAAACACGTTTTCTAACAAGAGTCACCATTTTCGATCCCTCTCAGAGTTTCTGGTGCATGACTTGTAATAAAACTTATGTAAATTCCCAATATTTCACAGAAAAAGAAAGTGTTAATGAAGCACCAATATCAGGGTACCATATACCTGCAACAAAAATTACCCTTGCGGTGTTAATGCTGCACCGTAATGTATGGTAAAGATTCCCAATCACTTGGGGTACGAAGTGTCCATCACTTGGGGTAAGAAGTACTTTCTACTTTGGGTACGAAGTGTCCGCTTCTTGGAGTACGAAATAAAAAACGTCATTCGACACATTACCTAGGCGTTCTTAACTTCTTAAATACTTTTTAAGGTTTGAAATAGCCATGTCTGCATGCTGAGGGCCAAATAATAATTCCAAACTCATGGGACTAAACTTTATTTTTATAACAACTTGGAAAAGAATTATTTTTTGCGATAAGTGTATTCAGATATTATTTTTATTTTTCAAAAACT
The DNA here is from genome assembly GCF_010883055.1 of Belonocnema kinseyi. Classification (NCBI taxonomy): domain Eukaryota; kingdom Metazoa; phylum Arthropoda; class Insecta; order Hymenoptera; family Cynipidae; genus Belonocnema; species Belonocnema kinseyi. Next base: position 117,317,251 of record NC_046664.1, read on the forward strand.
ATTAAATTGAATAATAAAATTAATATCTTTTTTTGTAATTGTGAAAAATAATTTTTTCCCAAGTTATTGACCTAATTAAGTTTTATCCTCTGGTATTTGTATTATCGCTTGACCCTCATTGTACAAACATCTTACCAGCTGATGCCACAACTTAAAATACTTAATATTAGAAATCTTAGCGCATATATAACTAGAGGGAACCTGGCAATGTCAGAGTTATGGACAAAATAAAAGAGACAGACTATGAGTTAGCGGGATCTCTTTTTCGCAGCAATCTGATTGGCTGTTAACCGCTCCCCTCTAAATGAAAGTTAGATAGTTTACATCACGGAGTAATAATAAGGAGACCGATCATGCTGTATAAAGTGTCTCGAGTTTTGACTGCGGTAACTGTACATTTATTGCCAGACTGAGGAGTTTAAACCCAATGCTCCAAGGAAGGGGACATGGGCACTATGATTTGTTATCTCCTTTTCTCCCGCAAGAAATTTTCCGGTGAGTGCCGTATTGAATGACAACTAAATACTGAGGTTATGTTTCTGTAAATATTATCAATTGAGTTTATCAAAATACGTGCTTATTTATTTCTGTATTTTCCCTACCGATAGAAATCTCTGACTATATTCTAAAGATTCTCTGTATCAGAGAAGCTCAGAGAAATTCTCCGCAGGCACTCAAGTAGATATATTTAAAGGTCCAGGTAGTTCTTTTATATGTTTTAAAGGCTTTAAAATGTCCTTTCCGAAACTGAAATAGAAATAAGATCATAAAAAACAAGCAGAGAGGCTGAAATTGAAATAAGAAATCGATTATACATAACAAGCAGCGAGGCTATATCAATAGACTAAATTGTGTCAAATCGACTCTGCTTATAGACTCTAATGGGTCAGGCTATTTCGCTGGAGAATACTCAGAGATTTCTATCGGTCGGGTTTGTACAGAATTAAGTTGAAAATTCTGGAGGAAAGGAGATAGCAAATCACAGTGCGTATGTCCCCTTCCTTGTGAGCATTGTGTTTAAACGCAATAAATGTACAGTTACCGCAGTCAAAACGTATGTGCGGAGATCGGTCTCCTTATTATTACTCCGTGGTTAACATTTATGCGCTAGTAAAGGGCTATTTATAGAGCAAAATTGAAAAGATCAATCATGTTGCTATGCGACAGAGATAACTTATCCCATAGCACCAGTCAGTGGTGAAAGAACACAGATATCTCTGGCATGCGCAGTAGTTATTCCTGTGCATTTTTAGGTTATCTAAGGCCATGTGTCAATTAAAAATTATACAAGAATCTCTACTGCGCATGCTAGAGATATCCGCGTTTACTCAGAATATAACTTTTTATCTTGAATATTTCGTACCTTAATAAGAATACATAGTGGAGCATAGGCATGTTAAGATTACTAGAAAAGTAGAGCATCTGGCTGCTAAATTCACCAAGCATGAAGGTTTTCGATATTTAAGACAGAAAGGTCTTTCTATACGCGTGATAATAGTATCCTCAGATTTGGCTGAATTAAAAAAAAACAGTGAGAACAAAATACGCAAATTTATATTTATAACTCAAGCATTAAACCTTTTTTTGGGAATAGATAATGCCTTGAAAAATATAATAAACATTCCAAACATTCATGCATTAGAAAGAGAGATTGGATAAACTAAATTAGTGGGCATCGAATTCCTACCCCTGATAATTTCAAGCATGCTCACTAAGACCATGGCATGCTTGACATCATCTGTCAATATTTGAAAACAGTAACATCTGACTTTTCGTACCCCACTTATTCGGTATTTCGTACCCTACATACTCGGTGTGTTGTACCCTGAGTTCAAGAGACATCTGAATTCCTCCCGAGGGAAAGGGAACACTGTTATAATTTTACCTGCAACAAAATATACCCCCAAGTTTTTACTGTGTTGCAAGCCTAAAATAAGATAACACTTTTGCCAAAGAAAAAAAGATCTTTTAATCGATTCCTTGCAGGATTTCTGTAACATAACTTTTTAAAAACTGACCAAAAAATCTCAACACACGCGAAAACCAGAAAATTTTATCTTCTGAAAAAGTTGCTGCTAAGAATTAAATAAAAAAACATAGTATCTAAAAACAAAAGTCATACTTTGCGATCCCTTTCAGAATTTCTATTTAAACTTTTAACCAAGTTCACAAAAAATCTTCACATTCGCGAAACCAAACAAACTTCCTTTCTTAGAAATTTGTTACTTACAATTTGTTACTAACAACGAAATGCACACCTACAGACTCCTGTCAGGTTTTTTTCGTAGTTTTTAGCAAAACTAAATAAAATTAACATTTGCAATACCCAGGAAACTTTCTTACTGCCAAATTTTTTACTAAGATATAAATAAGTAAACAACGTTTCTAACAACAAAAGATACTCTTTTCGATTCTGTACAGAATATTTTCTACATAACTTGTAAGAAAAGTATATTATGAAAAAAACTAAAAATTAAATAAACCCAGAAAAATTTCAGTTTTTAAAATATGCTACCAAGATCTAAATAAGATAAAATATGTTCTACTAAAAAATCTACCCTAGTCGATTCCTCTTTAGAATTTCTGTTACCTAACTAACAACAAAAATAAAAATCAACTGAGCATTGACGAAGTCTTACAATATTTCTGTCCGGAAAATTGGTTATCAAGATTTAAATAACAAAAAACAATTTGTAACAAAAACGATGCGCTTTTCGAATTTCTTTCTTTTAGGAAAATAGCCACCAAGATTTAAATAATAAATCACATTTTCTAAAAACAATATTTTATCTCTCTGATTCCTGACAGAATTTCTGTTACATAGCCTGATATGAAACTTCCTAAAAATTTCAACATTTGTGGAAATCAGCAAGCTTGCGTTCCTAAAATTTCTTAAACAAGCCCAACATAAGATAACACCTTTAATAAACAAAAACGTACTCTTTTCAGTTCCTTTAGAATTTGTGCTACATAACTTGTACAAAAGTATACGAAAACTGAAAATTCGAGAAGCCAACCAAAATCTTTTTATTGAAAATTTTCAACAAGATTAAAATAACACAACACGTTTACATAAAACCTAAAAAAAATGGTCTTGAAATTTGTTAGCAAACGTTAAATAACAAAATATCTTTTCAATGGATAAAAGTCAATTTCTCGATTCCTCGTCGAATTTCTGTTACCTAAATTGTAACAAAATTATTTAAAAACCTATAGATTTTGCCAAAATTTTGAATCAAAAGTTAAGTTCATAGGAAAAACTCTTTTCCAGCAAAAACACTCACCTTTTTCCCTTCTTTGCTGAGATTCTGTTACAAAACTTTAAAAAAAAAAGAAAATTCACAAATCCTAGCGAACTTTGCTTTTGAATTTTGTTTACCACCATTAACATAAAAGACACCTGTTCTCACGACGAAAATTACTTATTTCGATTCTTCGAAAACACAGGCCGACAAGATTTGGACCCAGAAACCAGAATACACATTTCCAAAGATTTTTTCTATGCTGAATCCGAATCTAAAGTCCAAATTTCGGAATTGGCTCTGGTTTCCCAGATATCCTAACCTAAAAGTGCAAAAACAGTTATTTTTGCCTATACTTGAGGTCATGTAGCATCGAATTTTTTCATTCACTCAAAAAACCATAAACGCCATTTTTAATTATAAGTCTCGCCTTTTCGAGTGCCGTTCAGTTTGCTAAAATATATTTTGTTTTTGCTGAGATATCACATTTTGAAATTTTATGTTGGAATTTATTTGTTTTGTTCTGAATTTGATCGACTTTATCATATTTTGACGCAAGAATAAACTTGAATAATCGTAATTCGCTAATTTCCATGTTTTAGAAGATTTAAATCTGGAATCGTGTTATTAAATGACACCTATTATTCTTAAAATTATAGTATGTTATCTTTAGAAGAGTATGTAAAAAAACATTTCTTTTCTTAATTTGTACAATTGTTTCTAAGCTACTCTAGTAATTTTTTAAATTGATTAAAAGTTGATTTTCTCGATAAATTCTCCTTTTAAATTTATTTGATTTTTATATCTTTTTCTCATATGAGGAAGACGTTTAAGAAGACTTATGTAAAATAATTTTTTTTTAAATTAAATCTTCGAACATTCCAAGCAAACAACCTGAAACAACGGACAAATTTTAAGAAAAAATTGTGGGCCTTCAAAAAATTCTGCAAAAAAGATCCCTTAATCTTTTTCGCAATTTAAAACAATCACAGACAAAAGTTAAAATTTTCTGCAGGTGATACTTACAACGGTTAAAACTTATACATATTTCGCGCAAAAGTTTCATCAAGGTCACAAGAATAATTCTGATCTCGTCTATTGCGTCACGCTGAAGTAATGAAATTTCCGTAAAACATGTAGAATCAGCAACAGATAACACAAAAAAATGTGTCCTTACTGATATATTTCCTCCAAAATAAATTAGAATGTCGTAGTGGTAGAGGAATTAAAACTTACTTAATACAATTTAGTAAAAGCGCAAAAAGTAACAGACAGTTGGGAATCCCCATTTCTCTCCAATTTAATTAAGTTAAACGACGCTTATAAGGCGAAAGATTATCCAGGTGCGATTAAAAATCGGAAATTATCTTCGATTCAGGTAAAGTTTATCTGGCAAGGTTAATTTTTGTTCCGATGAATCTTTCACCTGGAATCGATATAAACCTTACCTTTAATTATTCCTGTGATTGCTTTTGCACTACTCGAACCCTCGCGAGATCACAAATGAAGAAATTAAATGTGATAGCGTAATGAACTTAAATTTTTACGTTATAGATTGCACAATTATGCGGTATATAATGTAAAAACTTGCAATGTACGATATCACGATTTTGCGCTATTATAATGCAATAATTACGATAGATAGCGCAGGAATTACGGTATATATTGTAATTCATGCGATATAGTTTTCTTAGTGTACAACAATGATTTAGCCTGAATAAATCCCGCAGCATATCTTTCTTGTGTGTAGTGTACAAAAAGTGAAACATTGAAAAAGTTCAAATTCTGAAATTTATCTCTTTTCGAAAGGTTCGTATCGTACCCGAACTCAACTCAACTCAAACCGATTGAGCTTAAATTGAATCGTTCGAACTTCGAGTTTTTCCAAAAAAAATTTTAACTGTCAAATGGAGGAGTAATTTCAAAAGGACTTTTCACCCTGAAAGTTTTTTCTGACGATTGCTTAGAATAGGTAGGCATTACAATTTGTAATAAGAAGAGAATTTGAAGAACTAAATTAACTTACGTGGTACAGTTAATTCAAGTAGAACTTCACATGTTACATTTCGAAGTGAAAAACTGAAGCTAACACGTTAATAAGTCCTTACCTGTAACAAAAAGTTAATATTAAATGTTAACTGGAGAATGAAAATTGACACGAAGGTAGTTAGAAGCATTTTCATTCAAGCAAAAAGACGAATGATAGTTACTATTTAATTCTTTAGAGCTTGGATACTACATATAATATTAAAGTCAATGATTTTGAGAATTTCTGAATCCTAACACAATCAATACACAGATAAAATCACGTTCTGCAAATAAAGGGTCGCAGCATAGAATAAAAAGTCGAAACAAAAAGTCCTGATGCCTTACTTCGAAGCTTTAGTAACAGACCCGAAAAAATCGTAGCTTTTCAACATTCTTTAATATTATACATAGCTATAAAATTAGGTCAATTTTACTTTCATCAAAAATTTTTTTTCTTCACTGTAACAAGAAATTTTAAAAAACAGGAGCAATAGCCCTCAACTTTCAATATATCGACTTTGAAATTCTCCACATGTGAAAAGGTTGGTATTAGAAATTTAAAAAGATTATTGAGTATTGTTCTACATGTGCTTTACAAATGGCAATTTTTTCATTTATATTTAATTTTTTGACTCTGTCTAGTCCCGAAAAATTGAAGGAGTTCGAAAAGGAGATGGAATAGTCGTCCCGAAAATTCGGGACTAATAGCTTGCAAGAAGCTTCTCGATTCAGCGGTTTTATCTTAAAAGTTGAAAGGCCAACAAAATTTATAATTTCTGGGTCGAAAGACTTCTGAAATGAATCACTGGGAAATCTGGAAATCTTAAAACTGTGAAGGTGACAGTCTCAATCTAATTCAAATAGAGATTGCTAACATTTCTTTGAGATTGCTGAGTGTGCCCAGACTTCCAAAAGTTTTCGAGATCGGAACTCTCGAGGAAAAATCAGACTCAGCTAAGTTCGGCAGCGTGCGGATGGAGTCGGTTGTTAGTTTGACTCACCGGTTTCTATACGAGAAAATTCGTAATGAAGAAAAGTACTTCTTGGCATTGTCCAATGAAAATGTGTGACACAGATCTCATAGAAAAATAATGTTGCTCTCGCTGCCTAAAACCATAGGCGTAGACTTAATATACTTTTTTATCATACATAAGATGCTGAACCGTTATAACCCGAAAAGTTATATTTTTAACAAAAAGGTTCATTTTTAACTAAAGATTCCTTTTTAACAAAAAAGTTGCCTTTTCAACTAAATTTTTTTATTTGTAAGCTAAAAACAAAAAAGTTTATTTTCAAACAGTAAGGATACATTTTTTTATACAAGAAAAATTTAATTGTCAACCAAAAAAGTTTTTTATATAAACAAGAAAAACATTCTATCAAACTGTTAAGTTTCTAGCCAAAAAGAAAACAAATTTTCTACAATAAAGTTGCATTTAAACCCCAAAATTGAACTTTTAACAAAAAATTTAATTTTAAAACAAATAGTTCAATTTTCAATCAAATACTTGATTTTTTTAAGCAAAAAATACGATTTTTTAGAAGAGATGTGAATTTTTAATTCAAGAAATAAAATTCTTAACAGAAAGCTTCATTTTTAATTAAGAAAGATAAATTTTCAGCAAAAACCTATTTTTATACTAAAAAATATGAGTTTTCAATCCTAATGTATGCATTTGATATCCAGTAAGAGAAATATTCAACAAAACAGTTGAATTTTTTACAGAAAAAAAACAGGTTTTTTGGGAGTTTTATACAAAACAGGTGAATTTTCTATCAATTAATTATTGGAGTTTTCTACAAAATTGTTTAATTTGTCTTTCAAGCAGACGGGGTTTCTAAAAAACAAGCGAATATTTCACCTCAAAATATACATTTTTAACAAGAATGTTAATTTTTAACAAAAATTCAGGAATTCATGAAATACATGGAAATAATGCGTGTCAAACCCCTATCCTTTTCCAACATTTCTTGTGAGTGGGAAGGCGCCCGTGTGACTGGTCACAGAAATAATGTTGGGCAAACTCCCACGCCTTTCTAACACTTCATGGGAGCGGAAAGGCACCCCTGTGACTGGTCACGGACATAATATTGTTTAAACACCTACAACTTCCCCACAATTCGTGGGGCGGGAAGAAACCCCTGTGACTGGTCACAAAAATAATGTTGATCAAACCCTAACGCCTTTCTAACTCTTAGTGGGAGGAGAAGCACCCCTGTGTTTGCTAACAGAAATAATGTTGTGCAAACACCTACCGTTTTCCAACGCATTATGGGGGCGAGAAGGACCTTCTGTGTCCTGTCAAGAAAATAATGCTGGTCAAAATGCTGGTTTAACGTACCGTGGAGGCGAGTAGACGAGCAAGGCGGGATCTACCTGAAAATTCCTACCTTACCGATATCGAGAAGTTTCCGCCTGTGGTGTTTTGTGTCTGTGCTAAGCTTCGAGAACGTTCCCAAAGGGTCCAGAAGACGTAACGATTACGCAATAGTCTGGAGCCAAATTGATGTAAACAGTTTCAAGGTTATTGCAAGAAAAAAGATAATTTATTGCTTCCTGATAGATAACACGTTCCTTAAATGCACAAAAGATGCAGGTGTATAGGTGAAACTTAATATGGAGAGCTATGTATGGCATCCTGTTTTGACTATTAATTTGATTTATTGCTTCCTGATAGATGATACTTTACCTAGAATTCCTACCTTTATTTGTTGAATGCGCAAAAGATGCAGGTGGACAGATGAAATTTGATATGGGGGTTATGCATGTCATCCTGTTTTGATTATTAATTTAAATGAATGCTAGACACATAATTTGAATTATTTTAACATTGTCTAGAACAA
>NC_046664.1:117325464-117331301 GCF_010883055.1 Belonocnema kinseyi
GTGCAAAAGTCTCCAGAAATGCGTAGAGAGGGTAAGCGCCTATAAAACGAGGGCAGCTCTTCTCCTTCATTAGTTTATTGTCAGATACTAGATTGTAAAGAAGAAAGGCGACAAGAGCTAAAAAACCGTTTAAACATATTTCTAAATAACGTTGGAGAACTGAAATAAGTGATACAAGTGCCAATCGATTTACAAATTTTGACGAGAAAGTTGAATACTGTGAATATTACCAAGTGAAGATGGATTTCGCAAAATTAAACAAAATTGCAGTCAACAAGGATTTCCTCCAAACAGAGAAGTTCAAAGACCTGGCGCTGAATAAAAGCTATGAAATCACAAATATCAAAAGAGTAACAACACAATCTTGAGTACGGTACATTGTTACTATAGAAAACAAATTTACAGTGTTTCTATCAGCTAGGATTACCAATCTGTTGAATGAAGATGAAAATTTGCTGCAGGGAATGAAAAAGTCCTGTGAAGATGGCGATCTCTGCATGCGGTATTTGGGTCGATGCTACAGTTCCATCGAATTTGTGAAGACAAATGTATAAAGTGTGTGCAGTATTCAATTATCGCTCAATCTGTGAAAGCCTTCAATGACATATTCATTATGCCTTATATACCACAAAATCAAATGTTACATGGGACCACGTACAATCTGAATTCATTATTTGCAAAGGAAATCGTTATCGATGCTGACTTTAAAAGAAAAAAAAAGCTCGCCTCATCAGTGAAACTGCAAGCCAGTCATCCTCGTGCAAGTGTAACCCTGAATCCTGAAGAGTGGACATTATTTAAAAGCCACTTCAACCTCATTTCACTGTTTTTGTTGGCCAAGAGAAGCAGCAACGCATCGACTGTGGAACTTTCCATATAAGCATGAATGTATCGTTTGGTGATTATATAGTGGCTTTGGAGCAATATCAAGAAAATCAAAAATATTATTCGTTTGTGCTGCAAGAAACAACTTTTGCTGTTCTCCAGGAAGTCAGCCTTGTGTCGAACGGTATCTTCTGGAACAGATTTTTATGCCGTTTCAACGTTCAAAAGATGTCATCATTGAAACCATCGCCGAAAGTGTCTGGCATAAAGTGAAATTAGCATCTGTGAAATGTGGATATACAATAAAATTATATAAGCTTAAAGCGTCAGGCAATAAAAAAACTCATATCTGCTAATCTTATGCGATTTGAAATTCTGTTTCTTGAAATTATTACTTTTTATAATCAGATTGTGTGTGAAGAAGTGATTGAGAAATAACAAGAACTCAAATGTGTGAATGGTACCTTTATACATTACAATTTCATGTATTTTGTTGGTAAGAAAAAAATCGAAATAAATATAATTTAAATCAAATTCGCCTTTTTTCATTTACTAGATGAAGGACAGGTAAACGTGAAATAAAAAAGATATATATATTTGAACATAATCAACTCTATTCAGAGAAAACTCAAAATTAATACAAAAGATATAAACCATTTTACAAATGGTTTATTTCCTTCCCTTTTTAGTGCTTTTTCCACAAGATAGATGTATGGATGTCTAATTTGCCGAGTTCATGTCCATTATAAATAGGTGCAATAGCTTTACCTTGATAACCTTTAAGCATATACGTCACTGGTTCAGTATTCTTAACATGACATATAGTAAATATTTCAGTTGTCCATTTTGGTGTGTAGCCTCTCTGAAAAACATGCTTAAATTTACTTATACGCACTTTCAAAATATGTATCCACTTATAATTATCCTGTAAGTACATATAATTTAAATCGCGAAATACGGCTAATTTATTTGTGAAACTTGATTAAGAGTATTTTTAAAGCAAATATAAATATATTTATATATTTTTAGACAAAAAATAGCTTCAAAAAATGAGATTTTGCTCCCTGAACGTTATTATCAGCTGAAAAAATACGTTTTATTGTTCCTTAAAATACTATAACATAGAGTATTTTTAAAACAAATATAACACATGATAATATTTTATTTTAACCGAAAATAGGTTTGAAAATATACGATTTTTATTTTAAAAAATAAGGATAGCAACCCTTAAACAACCTGTGTTTGTAATCTGCATTTGCAACCTGTATTTGTTACAATGCAACAATTCACTTTTGTGGCATGTCACAATGGCCAATCTCTCATTCGTGAAAAATTTAAGTTCACGAAAAATTGATGAAAGTGCAGAAAGACACCTACATTTTTCCGAAAGACAGATGCCGCAATGTGGCTCATCGCAAGTGCGACTTCTCGCAATTTTGCCTTGCCGAAAATGTGACATACCGCAAATGTAACCTGCCACATATGTGGCTTACTGCACTATTGAACATTCTTCCCGCACAGAAATTTTGCAGAATAAAAGATGCCGCAACGTAGGACAGACAACGGAGAGGCGCTACTAACGAAAAACAAAATTTCATGTAATGCATGTTTCATGCAATATATATTATAGGCTAGCATGTTGGTGGCGGTAGTGAGAAAGTGTGCAGTGACAGGTGGTGAAAAGTTTTTATGGATTTTGTATGGAAGGTGTGAGTGGAGTGTGAGGGTGGAGCTCTAAGAGGTGAGTAGTGTTATGAAGGGTGAATAGGGGAGTTAAAGTTAATTTTTATTGTAATTGTGGGGTGGGTTTTGGCTAAATAGGGAAAGTGAGGTTAGGTTGGTAAGGAAGCTGGGTAGTTTTGTAGTCAGTAGTTTGGGCCTTCATGGTGGACAAGGGTGGTTCTCGTAGTTACGGCAGATGTTAGGGGAGAGGAAGGGATATCTGCAACGGCTGCGTAGGGCAAAATAGTGCAAAGAAAGGGAAATCTTGGGGCGGTAAGCGACAGCGGGTTTAAGAGACATCTCTTGGCTGCAGTACGTACTTTTTGCTTGGATAGGTCACAGTTATCGACTGAAGAGCGGAAGGTGGTCAGAGAGAGTACTGGCAGTACTAGTAGTAAATTAAACTAGGAGGAAATTTCTAAAAGGACACGACGGCCAGCTGTGCGTGGACAGGTGTCAAGTGGCGTGGCAGGGAGACGGAATAATCAGAGCGAAGGAAGCGACAAGGCAAGGGAGTGCGTAGAAAAGCGCGTTAGAGAGTTCCTTTAAAAAACGTACAAACACGTCGCCCCCCCCCCTAAAAATGGAGGGGCAGGCGGAAAAGAAGAATCTCGGGATGCTGATAGGCAAAGTCAGAGGGTTAAGGGAGGACGTAAAGGGATCTAGTAGAGGGTAGGGAGACTTCTGTATCACTTTTTTCCAAACGATTAGCAAACTTGCGGATAGAGCTTAGAAGGCTGTGAGATAGGTTTCGCTCCTTGTTTGGCGTACGAATCACAGTGTTTCATCCGATTCTCACTATCGATATTGAAAATCAAAACTTGAATCCGGGACTGAAAATTTTTCACTAAAAAATATGGAATAGGATTTGATGTCTGACGTTACAGTATCAGGTGAGGATGTGAGTGCAAATCCGTGTCGATAAGAAACCAAAAAGAGGATAAAATGAAGGAGATGGAAGAAGGTATTAGGATGTGGAAGGAAAGGGCGGAATAAAATGCTTGAGAAAATAGAGGGCAGGTCGGAAATGAAAGTATTTGACAGGGAGGAGGGCGAGAACCAAGGTATTTGAAAGAGGGTGGATAATATGTTAGAAGAGAAAGTGGGAGAGCCTAGGAATGAAAATGAGGAGAGAGTGAATAGGGAAAGGATAAGGGCAATGGAGTTGAGGATGGAGAGAAGAGAGAAGGAAGATAGAAGAAATAATATAGTAATAAGAGGATTGACGCTCAAGAGCGGGGAAGAAAGGCGGAGGGGGGGGGGGTGAAAGCGCGGCTACAGAGCATAGAGTGGGTTAAAGGCAAGGTAGGGCAATTTATGATAGAAGGGAGAAAGGAGAATTAAGTGGCGGTAGTGGAATTGGAGAGCTGGGAAGAAAAATTGGGGGTAATGCGTAACAGGAATAGGATAAAGGACAAGAAGGTTTTCATTGAACATGATTTGACAAGAAAGGAAAGGGATGTTCAGAGAATGCTAAATGACATGGCTAGGAAGGAAACGAGTGAAGGGAGAGCGACGAAGGTAGGGTATCGAAAAATAAAAATAGATAAGAAAATGTGAGTATAAAACAAGGAGAAGGAGTTGTTAAAGAAAGTGCAGAGGAATTTGTTTCGTGGGAAGTAGGGGGTGGGAGTAAAGCAGGGTGGAGGAGTGTTAAAGGTGCTGTTCTGGCACGTAGTAGGGGTAAAGAAGAATGAGATAGAGTAGAGCCAAAGTTGCCAAGGGGTTACAGATGGAGGCTACAGAAGGCGGTCAGAGTAAAGAGGAAAGGAAGGGCTAGTGAGGAAATTATATCAGAGGTTAGGGATGGCTTAGTGAAAGAAGTATATAAAGAGGGAGAAGAGGGCAGTCAAAATAGGAGGGGTAACGTAAAAGTTTGTGACTATGTACAATAAGGATGGCATGGAAAGGATTAAAGAATAGGTGGAATACTCACTACAAGAGAGATATGAGGGTATGGTGGTAATGGGAGGAGGAGGCTTTAATGCAAGAATTGGAGGGTGGAGGGGTCTGTACTGAGAAGGGGAGAGGTTTCAAAGAAAATCGAAGAATAAGATAATAAATAAAGAGAGGGAGATTCTAAGAGACTAGATGGAGAACAGAGGCTAGGCGGGGGCGAATGGTACGGTAGCAGGGGACGAAGAGGGAGAATACACGTATGTGAGTAAGATGGTGGTATCGCTGATAGACTATGTGATCATGAATATTCAAGGGTTATTTTTATGCAAAGAACCCATTTTGGCGTGCTCTATCAAATTTACTGCACATTAAATATGAGATGGTTTATAAAGGGATATACCTAGCGCCCTGTGCAGAGAGTTGACTGCTAGCCAATATGGACAACAATATAATGGTCGACACATTAAACGGTACTTTGTGGCAAATTCCACATTAATTTTTACAGCAGAATTAACGGTCCTTGAATATCCAAATGGTGTGACAAAAATTAAATCCTTGTCTACGCTCAGCGAAATTCAGTGTGTGAAAAATTGGGCTCTTGACAGAAAAAACGATGGTTTCAATTTTGGTTCACATTGATCTTACAAACTCATTTTGACCTACAGTTACGTTCATTCTCTTGATCAAGTTCAAACTAAAAAACAATTAAATTTCTTACAATATTCGTATTATTCAATATAAACTATCGTTCCATTTTGTTTTAATACATTTTGATGCCGTTTTCTGCATACAAATTATTATTTAATTTATTATAAATTATATTACACATTGATTACAGGCCTGCAAAAGAGGTATTTTAAAGCTGTGGTAGTGGGTTTCGATGTAATTTTTTGTGCTGAAACCGAATCCGACCTCAGAATTTGCCTAGCATGTTAAGTTTTTGAGATAAACGAGGTAAAGTGGGGAAAATGGGCATTTTGATCATTTTGGGGAAAATTATCATATCTTTAGAAAAAAAATCAAGTCGGGACGATCCAGAGGGAGCTTTAAAGGTGAAGAGTATTATTATTCGACAAAGTTGGTAAAAATATGTTGGAATTTTTTGTGCTGTTGCTATAAAGTACCTAAATTTGCCAAAATGGCAAATTTTATCCCTTTTTACCCCGTTTATCTCAAAAACTTATCGTGCTAAGCAAATTCTTAGGTCGGATTCGGTTTCAAAGCAAATAATTACGTCACAAGCCACTACACCTCGATAAAAAACCTTTCAGGAATGTGTATGTATTAGTATTAGGGTGACCATCCGTCCGGATTTCCCCGGACATGTCCTCATTTTAGGGCTTGTGTGAGTTGTCCTACAGGATTTTTTACTTTGTCCGGATTTTTGTCCG
>NC_046664.1:117331401-117334101 GCF_010883055.1 Belonocnema kinseyi
AATATACAAGATTGTTTAATAATTAACAAAGATTAGCTTTTATGACAGTCAGAATTCACTTTTTTGTTAGGATAGGTATATCTTCAAGACATAGAAACTTGTTTCCAAGAAATAAATTAAAGCATGGCTCCGTCTCAAAACTTAAACATGCACAAGTAGAACTTTTCGACTTCAAAATGTCTTGATTGGGGGAAATTTAAATCGAACTCAAGTCGAAGCATCCTTACTCGGGTTATTAGCCAGTCAGCACTATGCGTTGCAGCTTTGCTTCATCCAATTGAAAGTAGTTACGAGGGCCAATATTTTTTCTTACGTAAACTTGTTGAAAAATGAATCTAGTCTGGAATTTACTTAATCAATCATTATTGCCACCGAGGTACGAATTGCTAACTAATTTAGATGATTTCGGGTACTACCGTGATCGATTTTTCTCAAGAGTAGTTTTGAAGTAGGCACCAATGACGTTTATTCTCTGCAGTATAACAGCAAAGAACATCTAAACAGCTCCATTATTGCATAATATGAAATTGATCAAAATTTAAGAAGAGCAGTGCATATAACCTCTCAAAAAAATAATGGTAGAGTGCCAACGAATTGTTTCAAATGTATATGTTTGTAAAAGTAATAAAACGTGGTATTAATAACATTCCTATGAGACTTCATACTTTATTTAATGTAAAATTACATTTTTTGCCAAGAAAACCGAATATTAAAAAAATATCTTTTTTTTTGTTATAAGAACTGTTCTTCAGTAAATATTAAGCAATATTTTAATTTTTTTAATTTAATTTAATATATTCCAAATATTCATCTCTCCATAAAGAAAATTAAAAATGAAATTCATACCTTCTTCTAAAAACTACCATTATACAAAATCACAGAACAACCAAGGTCTCAAGATGCACATTTTCCTGTATCTCTAAAAGAGTCAATTATGTGCTGAATTTCTATCAGTCGCATTTCGGAAGAGCAAAACGGCTAAGGCAAGGGAGAAGAAACACTTAGAATAGAGGATAAGGAAGGGAAAAGTCAAGCTCTCGTTACTTTGCCGATTTCTTCTTTGAAGTTGCAATATGAGGCAACGAGCGTAGGAGAAAAAAGATTTTTCTTCTACTTTCTTTTGAATGACCAGAAAAATGTCGAGAGAAAATTCTGGGTTTCATCTTCAAAGGAAATCCTTATGAAGCTGTTTATACGTTCAGAAAATATTCACTGCACATACAAACGATGATGAAGACACTCCTTCAGACGAACGCTGATATAATCTCTCGGAATAATTATATAGAAAAGGGTATGATTAGATTAAGCATAATAAAATATACAAAAATTGCAGTGAATATATAATAATTAATCATTTTGAAACAGACAAAGGAATCACAGAATTTTTGTCTTTTTCCATCATGCATGCCTCACTCCATCAGCGAATGGATTTATCTAATTAATTATTTACGTATCAATTTCTTAACGAAGGCACTCAACTCTTGTTAGTTTATTTATTGTTCTTTGTTCTTTTGCGTACCAGAAGCAGTATTACAATCATTTACTTAATTCACGAACGCGGGTTTGCATCGACTTTGTATAAAATATCTCTTGCATAATAATTACTCCGAATGAAAGATTCGATTTGCGGCCAGCACCTATTCAATTAACTAAATAAGAGTGTTTTTTGAATTTAAGTTTTTTATTTCAGTTGCTGATAACGAGAGTCATATAAATTATACGTATGTTTACTTTTCTGAAATAAGATTGCGCTGTGAATAACGCAGATTGTATACCAAACAAATGTATGCTTGTTTTGACTTGAGTCATCGGATTTTTTTCTTTTGAAGCATCAAGCTCTAGCCGAAAACGTTTGAAATTGAAACTTTAAAAAAAAGTCTGGAATTAAGTTTATTTATTGTCATAAGTTAAGATTTATTTTTGCCATAATTTGAAACCTAAGATCAAAACAACCGACAAATTATACTAAATTTCTCTGGACATATATAATAGTGTAAAGTCTGGCGCGTATTTAAGTTAAGATAAAAACAAGAATAAAAACTTGAAAAGTAAAATCGTATCACCTGCAGGTGAGAAGTAAAATTTTTTTGTTATAAATTTAAAGTTTATAAGGTTACACTTCACTTGAAGCATGCAAATATTCTTATAATTTTGCAAGTCAAAAACAGTTAGCAATTAAATACTTTTAACTTTTAAAAGTGTATTTAAAACTTTTCAGAAAAAGTAGAACTAAAAATCATACCATGAAATAATGAGGTATAGCAGAAATAAGTTGTGCGTCTCCCATATAGCTAATGAAAACAATATATTGTTTTAAATTGAAAAACTTTATTTTAGTTCAATTTCCTTGCGCCGAGCAAGACTTATGGTGTGAGATAAAGAACCTTCGGTTCTTTCGATTCCGAAATGATTATTCCATATCACGAGTCTTCATATTTATTATGGCAGATTAAGACGTAACGTTTTAAAAACTGCTTTAAGTTTTGAAGTTTTGAAGCTTTATTAGGTTTAAAATGTTTATTGTATACTTTTCGCACTTGTAGCACAATATACTAATTAGGGTGACCATAATTGATTTTCGAAAAGTAGGACAAAACTTTTTGAAAAATGAGGACAAAGTAGGACGAAAATTTATTTAAAAAAGAGGACAAAGTAGGACCGAAAAGTTTGAAAAAGAGGACAAAGTAGGACAGAAAAGTT
>NC_046664.1:117334201-117335896 GCF_010883055.1 Belonocnema kinseyi
TTACCGCGATTTCGCTGGAAGCGGGTGCAATTTTTCAGATTAGCACCCGCTCCCGGCGAAATCCTGCGGTTGTCCTTATGACAAATTTTTATTTATATATAATGCTATAGGATCAAGTTTTATTCTATTATAAATTAAAATTTATAACAAATAACAATGTTTTAATTTTAAGCATGCGTGGAGTCTTTAAACTTTTTAGTTCATTGCATAAATGAATATTACTATTTATTACTTAATAAAATATTAGTAATTATTAACCATCTCATTAACTATATTTATAATATAAAATTTTAAATCTGATATAAAAATCTTTTTTGAATTAATATTAATATTAGTTAATTAATTTAATTAACTATAAGTATGATATCAAATTTCAAATCTTATATAAAAATCGTTTTCAAATTAATATTATAATATTATTATTATACATGTTTTCAAGCATAATATCCTTCTTGGAAATTGGGTCAAAATCCATATAGTCCTTTGAATTGTCAACAGACGAATTTTTTACCAAATAAACTGAGACATTTTCAACTATTCTACGGAAAATTCCATAATGCTAGCTAGCCCGGAACAAAAAATAAACTAAAATCTGACATAACTTATTCTAATTTTAATATTTTGATTGCAAGTTATTTATCGTTGGAATTGCAACAAAACATAGATTCCGAATATAATATTTTTAATTTGCTGATTGAAAAATTATAACATTTTTATGTTTGGAATTTTATGCCTAGGGGCCTCGCCGCTGGCAAAGCTGGACACAGCAATCTCGCTCAGTCAGGGACTTGAAGAGAAGTCGAGTGGAGAGGGTAAGCCGAGCAGGTAGGCGGCGATCAAATGGATACTGCCCAAATACTCAACAGATGTCAACTCTTTGCTCCTTGCTTAGCTATCTGTTTCCTGGAAATGGCAGACCCTGCCGTTGGTGTCCATAGTTTATAGAGGTCCAAGTATAATGGACAATATAATTTACAAACGAAAACTTTTGTAATTTTGACTCTGGAAAATGCTAAAACCACAATTTGGAAATATAAATTTCTGTAAGAGAAATTCGGTATATTTATCAAGACCTACAATTCTCTTGTCTTAACGCAAGTCTACAGCTTCAGCCATAATCGCAAGAGAAGTCTGTATATATCCAATGTCTTGCTTGTGAGACGGAACCAGGCATCATGGTCTTGAAGACATATTGAAGACATTCAAGACAAAATGAAGACCAAATATTTTTACCTGGGAACATCATTTTTAAAAGCAGGGAAAATATAAGAAATGTTCTTTTGCAGCAGACTGCATTTTTGTAAAGATATGTTAAGTTTTAGAACCGCGATTAATACTCGTCAGCCTGAATGTGCCACCAGTGGCTATTTCGTGAAAAGATGGTACTTAAGTACTCTTAAGTACGGAGTTTATTTGCCAGCTTTGGTATTCTTCTTGTTACTTCCCGAGTAAAAATGCATCGACTTAGATTAAAAATGATGAATGAAAATTTTTTAATTATTGAATTAGTTATTTTTAATTACATAATTCAGAATCTGCGGGGCTGAACGAGTGTGACCCTTAAAACTTTTCTTTGAAAAAATGAAATTGTAACTTCCTAGAAGGATCTCCTAAGCCGTTAGAAATACATAAAAACAAGCAACATTTTCGGTATCCTGCCAAACTAGTATAATACAAATGAAAATCGGTAAATAG
>NC_046664.1:117335996-117338977 GCF_010883055.1 Belonocnema kinseyi
TATTTAATTATGAAAAAAAGTTAAAAGACTCCACGCATGCATGAAATGAAAACATGGTTATAAATTTGAATTTATAACAGATTAAAACTTGATCCTAAGGAAATTTTTTATATATATACTATTTCTCATTAGGCTTAGGATATGGCTATCTGCTATTGTCATCAAGCATTATTTTTTTGAAAACTAATTTTTTAATCTATAAATTCGACTATTCCATTTATGGTTGAAAAAATATCAACATTAGGACAAAGGAGCCACCCTGTTGGTAAAGCTCGACACAACGATCTCGCTTAGTCAGGGACTTGAGGAGAAGTCAAGTGGAGATGGTAAGACGAGCAGGTAGGCCACGATCAAATGGAAATCGCCCGAGGATTTAACCATTTTTATCAGGGTTTTAATGACGGATTTAATAAATCATTAATCAACAAAGAAACTAATATAACGTAGCCTCTGTGTCACTGATAAATAATGTTGATTTTTTAAATGCACAGAAAAAGGAAAAAATTATTGATGTTAGTAGTGTTTAATAAGATAAAAATAATTTAAATTAATACATTTAACTCTTTGATGGTTACGTATGTCAAAATTCTAGCTCCTGGGATTCTGCGCCGAATTCGCTAGAAAGCTAGGCGGCTTCCACGTAGATTTCGCATTTCTTTTTGGTATCTTTCCCTACCTAAATTTCGGACGAACGGCTCCGTATCTCCAAGCTAATTCCAAGCGAATTTCAAGCGAAACTCAATCACATTTCGAGTGAATTACAAGAGAATTTCGGATGAATAATTTTCGTCTAGGGTCAAGCCTTTAATACTGAAAAATTGTAATTAACAGAATTTTAAAAAAAGTTGAAAATTATATACAGTTACACAAAATTCCTCTTAATCGAGCCCCACATAATGTGTCGTTTTTTTGTTATCGGGACCTACTGAAGCATCGATGCACAACAGAGCTATATACAGCGCTAGATGTTGCGTTTAAGAGCTATAATTCATGAGAGGATGCTCTGTACTATTTTACTATAGAGTCAAGATTAAAATCTGTAAGAGCATGATGCAATTCCTAATTAAATTTCCAATTATATATTCCAAATCTATATTCTAAATTTACGAACAAAGTTTATAGCATAATCATAAGTTTATATTTGAATATTCAATCTTTTGTTAATCTATAAATGAAAAATACATACCCGTAAATACCGTAGAATATTACTGCACAGGGGCAGTTATAGAAGAACTCTAGTGTGCGGTCCAAGTACCGTAAAACATCTTTGCGTAGTATTAAGCGCAACAGAATACTGCTGCACATATTTTTATGCAATAGAACACTATTGCGCATCATTACTTGCAGTAACACACATCCTTAAGCTTAGTATAACTCTACTCTGCACCCTTAAGTGCAATATAACCTAAGCATTATTTAACGCAGTCGTCAGTTCTGTAGAAATCTAACGACCGATGTTGGCCATATCATCTGAACGACCGTGTGGGTCATATTACCATATGGGATCGTCATTATTATTATGCTTTCAACGGTGTGCGATTGAATCTTACTAATGTCAATTTGCGTTTTCATCATGGGAAAAATTACACTGTTAGAAATTTCGGTTACCGGTGAAATTTTTATAAAAATTTACTGTAATTGTCAGGATTTTTACAAGAGGACCGCTGCTTTCAAGTTATATGTCTCAATTATTTGCTTAATTGAACTTTTCCACTTGGAACACAGTATAATCTATGTTCAAATAGAAAACAAATATCATACTTTTTTATTTAGAATTGAATATTACTGCCAAAATTATTTTTAATTTGTATTATAGATGAAATTACCTGATTTTTCTAAGAGTTTATCAATAAACAAGTAAATTAAATCTACTATACAGCCTCTTAATTACTATTTCATAGGCCGAGTTCTTAGATTTACTATACAAACGTATAATAACTGTGTATTACAATTGCAAATATTTTTAACAGTGTGATAATACTGTATTTTCCAAAAAAGTTTTTTTAATATACGGGTTTCCCACAGCAAGTTGCTGAAACTAAATACCTTTATTTCCCCTCCTCCATCTAAGTAGGATTTCTCTAGTTGATGGTCGAAATGAGTGACCTCAAGAATGAAGAAAAAGTATATCATTGAGTGCTTTTCCTCTAGTGGTAAAGTCTATGAAAACGCGTATAGAAGATTTAGAACTAATTTTGGACAGCATAGAGTTGGTAGTGAAAACACTCTAAAAAGGTATGAAAAAAATTTTTATTCATGTTCATGTTTTAACTTGATATTTTGCTAATTCCCTAGTTTGACGGCTTGTGTTTAAAATTACTCTTAAAGATATATGATTTGTTCAAAATGAATAATGACAGCAAGATAAGAATAAAACAAAAGCAGCAAGAAGGTTTTTGAAACTTCTTCCGCTTGAAGTCTAGTTATTTTCGAGGTTTGGCTTGAAGAGTTTTGAGATTAGCTTCGTACGTCATTTTACGATTACATCGTTCCAAATTCAGTATAACTGCCGAATTTTCACAAAAGAGTGATGATTAGAAACAATAAAAAAATTGCAAAACCTTCTTGCCCCTCTTTTTTATTCTTGTCTTACTATTATTAGTCATTTTTAATCAATTAAATACGTTTTAGAGCAATTGTGAACAGAAGCCAGTAAACTAGACAATAACCTCGATTTTTAGTAACTGAATTTCACGCAAATGAATTTTTGTTACAGGTTTATTGACAATTTTATACAATATGGTACTCTTCAGGGCCGTAGACATGATGCTCCAAGTCCCTTAGTACACAGTTGTGACGGAAGAAACAGTGGATGATGTAGAAAAATATTTTGCAAAAAATTCAAATTCCACCATTAGAAGAACTGCTCAAGTACTAAATACAAGGGTGAATCAAATATTAACCGGAATTCTTTTTTAATATTTATTTATTTATAAAACAATACAAAAATACTATTGATTATTTTTCTACATAGTCTCCTT
>NC_046664.1:117339077-117355705 GCF_010883055.1 Belonocnema kinseyi
AGCCGTTGTGCAACGGACGCTGGAACCTGTTGCTCACTCATAGCTGTACTGACGAATTGACTGAGTCAAACAGCTCACCAAGCGTTTTACCCACTCCTAATAGACTACATTACAAGAACGTACACTGTGGAGAGTGCTTGCGATTGGCTAAGAAAAGTATTTGTAAAATTCCGGTTTATATTTGATCCACCCTCGTATGTCAAAATCTTCGCTGCACAGGCTTTAAAATTTTTTTTCAAATTACATCAATACAAAATAACAACTCATCAGTTATTAGCAACAAGATCTATGGAGGCGCGTGTAAAATTTCGCAAGACCATAACAGAGATGTTTGAATCCTGTGAAATTCTTGAAGACAAAATTGTTTTTTCCGACAAAGCTCATCTTTGGTTAAATCGATTCGTCATAAACAAAAGTATCGATTTTGGGGCACGAAAAATCCCAGTATTTCCATATCGAAATCTATTCATCCGGAAAAGGTAACAGTATGGGCAGCTTTGTGCGTAAAAGGAATTTATCTACATTTCTTCGACTCAACGGTCACTGGAAATATTTATAAAGAGCTGTTGGAGACAAAGTTCTATATGGAAATCGAGTGATTGGACCAGGACACCCAAAATTTGCTCACGGATGAATTGAGTGGCCACCAAACTCCCCAGATTTGAAACCCTGTGACTTTTTCTCATGGAGTTACATTACAGATGACTGTTACTCCGAAAATCCAAAAACAACAAAAGAATTGATAAAAGCTATTATAAAAACTGTACATTGTATTTCAGATGAAATCTTGGGTAAAGTTTTGCATAGTTTTCGAAAAAGAATTGGTTGTTGCTCGGGTGGTGATGGTGAACACTTCGAAAATATTTATCATGAAATTACCGATTTAAAATAATGTGAAATACATGTATTAAAATATTAATTATCATAATAAATTTATGTTTTAGAAAAACCTCAAAATGTCTTCTTTTAAAAGTAATTTGAAGCATCTTGATACCTGCATGCATTTCAAAATAATAGCCGATTAGTTTTAGCAGCTTCCCGTTGGAGGCCCTATTTTCCTAACGTGTAGTAGTACTTAGCATCACACAGAAAGCAGTACTTAATGTCATATTTGTCTGGCTTACTAGGCATAAACTGAATAAATGGGCAGAGGTATTTGAAGCGATACAAAGAAAACAGTGGTCTGATTTTTGTTGCAGCTCATTTGTTGTGGTCTCAAAATCTGATATTTTGTTCCGAAACTGAGAATAATTCAAGGGTGAAACTGTAACATAAACATAGTTGCATTATCATTCTCTCTTGCCTCATTTTGTTGCAACTCAACAACACCGAATCGGTGTACTTTTGAGGATAAACGTTTTTCTGTGCACCGCTGTTCATCTACGGTCATTTGCTATGTTAAGAAGGCCTAAAGTATTCCTACCAGAGTTCTCCGTAAATACCAAATCTTCGAAGCCAAACAAAATCTGTCATTTTAGGGCCGTGTAGTGAATTTAAAAAAATATTTTCTTCGGAATCTTGGGTGCACACATACAAACGAAAATGTTGTGTGAGGAAGTTTCGAATTTTAAAAACTTCCATTAAAAAAAAATTTCCTTAGGGATCAAAGAAGTTTTTCCAAAAAGTCTTAGATCTTTAATCATTAAGCGAAAAAAGTGAGGACGATGCGAAAATTATGTACGGCGTGCTGCGTTCGATTCGGATCGAAAAGACATGGGGCGGCGGTACACGACTGTAAACAAATGGATGGTTTCTCTCGTACGAACAAAGAATTTGGAAAATGCAGTTTATCAACCAACTTTTCTGCTCAAAACTTTTCAAAAGTCAGTATTCTGCAAGTGGCTTTAGAGGAAGCATCGTATCTACCGTTCTGAAAATATAAATACGTAATATGCCAACTACTTAATCAACAACAGGGCGGAAGAAGCCAAAAAATGAAGAAACTTGGGAGCGAGATGTTGCAAAAGCTTGTAGAAATAAGGTTAGTTTATGTTTAGATGGTGTGGTTAAATAAAGATACCATATTTTTTATGTTTTACTTCAACTTAAATCTGTCAAAAGTTACGGAAAATTATTATTTATTATGAATGCTGGCATTCATCGTTTGTACTTGAATTATTTTCGTGAAAAAATATTGTGCGAAAAACCTGGTTTGATTAATATTTTCAAGTGATTTATTGGGGAAACTCAACATTGGCACAACTAAAAAAATTTCTCTTATTTTTACTTTGTGAAATTGAATAACATACTGCAGTTTTAGTTCTCGTGAAAAAATCACCTGACAAATGTAGTGTTTTTTTACTTCAGAAACAACAAACTGAAATATTGTATTTTATTAAAATTTTGCTAAACTTTCATAAAGGTATATTAATTTTTATACAAAGTCAAAAATTAAGTTATATTAGTCATGAGACATTACAACATTTACTTCATGAGCTTTTAATTTTTATTTTGTTGTATTCCAGTTCTATTTAATTTAAAAAAAAAGATTTGTTGAACAGCTGAAACTGTTTAAAAATCTGAAGTCTGTTTTTAAATTATGTTTAGTAAAATATTTTGAGTACAGTAATAATATGAATTTACACATATTATCATGAATTAAATTTAATAGTGAATTTACACCGCCGCGGTATGTTTTCTCGACCCGAGTCGAAAGCATCACGCCGTACACAATGTTCACATCGCCCTCACTTTTTTCCCCTAATGACTAAAGATCTAAAACTTTTTGAAGAAACTTCTTTGATCCCCAAGGAACATTTTTCCCGCTGGAAGTTTTTAAAATTCGAAACTTCCTCACACAACATTTTTATTTGTATGTATGGATCCAAGATTTCGAAGACAATATTTTTAAAAATTCACTTCACGGCCCTAAAATGTTTTTTTTAAAGTTCGCGATCACTCTAAGCATCGTACAGTATGTTCAAGAATGCAACATGAAATTATCAAGAATAAATATCACTTTCTGACGAAGATCTGGCGAGTTGAACGCAAAAAGGTATTAAATCTTATTTCGGTGAAAACTTTAGTTTCCCTTAAATAACATCAAAACTATACAATGTAGAATTTGATTATCATACAAAAAAGATGCACAATAAAATTTTCTACAATTAGCGACTGTCAAAAATCAAATTTGAACAATCTTCCAAATTTGTTCCGCGGACAATACTTCTCCGCGTGTTCGAGCGCTATGGTGGTTATTGTAGCTGGCCCACAGTGATAAATATGGGGAAAAATTCGAGCCACGTGACGATTTTAATCAAATAATAAATTGTTTTTTTCTATTCTTCTCTAAAAATGTTATATGTAATATTTCCAGTGAGAGAATTTTTAAAACAATCCACATATATTTTTTGTAATTAACCATGAAACGACTTGCCTCAACATCAGTCAAAATTGTTCGAAAATAACGCAGGACTACATAATATTTTTGGGAGTCTACATAGAGTTGACTAAGTGAACTATATGTTTTTTCGGTCGCTGAATACGAATCCATCCTCAGAATGACTCCAGCATGTCAGGATTTTAATTAAATTGAAAAAAAATTATTATGTATTATTATTATTAATTTATTATTTGTTTAGAATCGTCACGTGGCTCGAAATTTTTCCCATATTCATCACTGTGTGCTCCTTCAATTATAATACTATTTCAACAACAAAATTTACTTGCTACAAAATATTTTTATTTTCTAGCAATTTTATATATTTTCGAGCCAAAAAGACGAATTATCAACAAAACTTGTGATAGTTGATAATTTGACAAACAAAATTTTAATTAAAAAGAGAAAAAAAAACAGTTGAATTCTGCTAAAAAGATAAATCTACACAAAAACGAGTTTATGACGCCCGGTCTGTCCACTGTCTGTTATTATTTTGCATATAAATACTAGTGACATTTCGTAACTTTATTGTCCATTTGCTGTATTTTATTTACTTACGGATAAATTTATTATAAAAAAGGGTTTATCTTCGTTCCAAAAAATAAGGTTGAACATTGGCTACAAACAATCAAGCGTGTCGAAAAGGATTTTATTATTAAACCTGGATATTAAGTGTGTGAAGTTCATTTGTTGAAGGATCAGATCATTTGAAAAAAGAAAGTTTTAGCTCCTGATGTAACGGTTATGGCGGTAAGTAATACGATTTGTTTACACCGATGTCCTTTAACCTAAAATAATAGAATCGCTGTGAGGGCTTTATGATTCCATTGATTGTTAAATTTTGATATATTCTTCTTATTGCCAACTATTGGATTATTGTAATAGTGTGTGAATTAATTTATTCATAAATTGACGTATTTAAGTAAGTTATAATTGTAAAATAATGATTTTCTGGCGCTCAGAATGGTACAAGAAACTTAACCTAAAACTGCGGGTTTTCACATCTCAATTTGCAAACTGCCCCGAGCATTGTTTGAAGCCTATTAAAAAAACCTGTCGCCTAATAAAGCGGGGAATTTTTCCAAATCGTTTTGAAATGTCTAAAAAAAGTCAGCTTTCAAACAATGTTCAGGGCAGTTTAAAAAATGAGATGGCAAAAACCCTAGGTTTAATTTAGATTTCTTTTACCACTGTGAATGCAAGAAAATCATTATTTTACAATTATAATTTAGTTTGATACTTGAATTTATTAATATATTAATGTAATTGTACATAAATGTCGAAACTCTGCGATAATTCAAAACTGTTATTAATCTTATACATTTTTCTTAAAGATAGTAAGGCTCTTGAAATATTTTTTAAATTTCTAAAACTATTAAAACTATAATTTTACACACCATTAAAATAATCTAAAAGTTCCACAACAACAAAAATACATCAAAATTTAAAAACCAATTTGTACATAAAACAGTAACAGCCATTCGATTATTTTAGTTTGAAGGGACGTCAGTTCGTAATACTTCACGCCATAACATTTCCCTCAGGATCTTCTTGCCGATGTTCAACCTCATTTTTTGGAACGAAGAAAAACACTTTATTACTCCGTTTGGCCGGGTTGTCTCGTACCCTGATAGACATTTGGAATCTATACATCGATGTCTTTAGTCCATATTTAATTTATATCTCCATATTTTCATTCAATTTTTAAATAAATAAATGACTAAATGTACAGTAAACTTAATATCTTTAAAGATAATAATCTTTTCACCATCTTAAAGATTACTACAATGTATTGAATATTAAAAATTATGATTTTTATCATTTTTTGTATATTTTTATTATAATTTGATAACACATTAGAATCATTTAAGTCATTAAAAATAGAAAAACTATTTACTATATTAATATTTAAAACCTTTTAGCATATTTTTTCTAAACTTCAAAGACATAATCTTTATATTTTACCATCTTACTCTGCTTGAAAATTAAAAGCCTTCAAAAGGCATTTCTACTATATTTAAAGGTCTTTTTTTTAATCTTTGATAATTTTTAAATTCCATAAACAGTTAACCTTGGCTTAATTTAAGTTAAAAATTTTTTAAATAATCAGAAACGTACAAAGTTTTGCAAAAACTCTGAAAATTACTAAATTTCCCATGTGTCTTATCAGCCGTCATTCAAATGTTGGGCGCCGCGCCAGTGGTGCCAGTGCTTCATCTTCTGCCGTCCTTCACAAAACTGACTCAGCGCATTTGTATAGCGAGTCACCCCCCCCCCTGATTCAACCAAACAGTTGAATTTTCAAAAAAAAAAAGGTGAATATGTTTAACCAAACAGAATTTATTAACCAAGAACATCAACTTACTACCAAAAAAAAAAAAACGAATTTTTTATTTGGAAATAAAGTTTAATAAAATACCACGATCATCACTTTTACTTTAATAACTTCCATTTGTACACGGTTTCGCATCGGTACCCTCTCACGTTGTAGAATAAATGATTGTTCAAAGCTAAGCATTTTTAGTAAATGATCTCGACCCGAAAAGAAAGCAAAGGACAAGTCATTTCGAGCGCCTCTAGCACTTGGTTACTGGATAGATGACAATTTACAAGGTACGGCCGGGTTGTGTACTCGAATTTGAAAACAAGGCTGAACTCGGGAGGTGATTTTCTGCAGTTTTCCTCTCATCTGGCCAAATTTTTAGGCAAATGTCAGTACTTCGAATAAACTCGTATTCAGCCGCATTGTAATTTCATTGTGCTGAAATTCATATAGTGATTGTAGACATACCAATTAAGGGCATGTGATACTTAGAAAATTGTTGATTTGACCATTTTTATGTTCCTCCAGCTTTTTTTCTAGAATAATAAATATTTTGTCTCAAAAATTTGGGTAATGATAGCGAACATGCTAACGGACGTCCCCACACACTTTTTTTGTAGGTTAATTCAAAAAATTTTAATTTAGCAAAATGTGAATTAGAATCTATTTTTTCAGTGTTAGATTCTCCCGGCTTTTTTCCTAGGATAAGAAATATTTTATCTTCAAAATCTGGGAAATGATAGCGAACGGACGTCCCCGTACACTTTTTTTGTGTTTTTTTGTCAACAAAAGTTTGATTTTGCTAACAACGTATGTATATTTCAAGGTTATGTGTGTTACAATTCTGCCGAGCGTTACTTCCAAACTACACAATATTTTTGGCTGAAAACTTCGGACTTACAAATAAACATAGCAACTAATCTCCAGGAACTAACTTTGTTTGCAGGCAATTAAAGAAGTTTATTTCATAAATAATTTCCAAATTATCGGAATGGCGGAGATGAAAAATGACGTTACCTCAAAATAATGCATGCAATTTTTATTTAGCACAATATTTTTTTTTTGTTATTATCCCTCAAAAAAGAGTCCGGGGACGTCCGTTATGATATTTTATAGCATCTCCAAATTCATTTTTTAAAAATTTTCATTTTTGTGGAAAAAAAGACGAGGGAACTGTACCCGATTGACCACACGACGAAATATCACATACCCTTAAATTAAAAAATTTCAAATTCGCATATAATTTGAAGCTTAGAGACCTCTATTTCAGCGTGGATTTAAATATAAAAAAGCATATTACAATAGATAATATTAATAATACTGGTTTTATGTTCGAGTGAGTGATTAATCACAGTAAAATACATAGAGAAGTATATTATAGGAGAAAATATACTACAGAAAATCTTGATCAAGCAAAATATTCAACTGCAGAGATTATGAAATTACTGGAAAAAATTAATAAAAATAAATACTTACTGAAACTAATAAAAATGAAAGTTTTTACCTTTATAGAGCTTTAATTTCCCTTTTAATTCTTCTTGAATATATAGTGCATACATTTTCTCAGAAAAATTAATTTGTCTGAAATGTTCAAATGGTTCGAAATCTAAAAAATAGTTAAGTTCTGAATTTGGTTATAATTTTTTTTTGTATAATAAACCATTATTTTAAATTTGAAAGGTGTCGTAGGAAAAAGTGATTGAAAATACATTCTTTGTTGATTTCGTAAACAAATTTAGCCTATTCTTCAAAAATGCCCAAACTCTTAATTTGCTCATGAAAGCAGTTTATATAGTCAAACTTGAAAATGTGATTATTAACGTTATTCGGAATGACGTTCTTAGTTAAATTTGTAAAAAAAACTGACCCTATTCGTTTAAAAATTAGCCAAATTCTTAATTCTATATGAAAGTTCTTTAAATCATTAATAATTCTTGTAAATTTAACAAATAACTAAGGAAAGAAACATAGCAAAGACAATCTTAGTTAACTTCGTAAGTAAATTGTGTTTATTAATTGAAAAATACCCCACCTCTCCATATGTTAATGAAAATTGTTTAAGTGATTACTAATTATTATAAATTTACAAAGTATCTCAGAAAATAATCATCAAAAGACATTCGTAGTTCACTCCGCGAACAAAATTATGCCTCTTCCGTGAAAATTAGCCAAGCTATAGATTTTTTAATTAAAATTGTGTAAATAATTAATAGTTCTTGTAAATTTGCAAAAAAATATAGAAAAGAATCATCGGATAGATATTTTTAGTTGAGTCCGTAAACAAATCAACTTGTAGAAAGAAGGGGCGAGTTCTTAATTTTTAAATTAAAACCGTTTAAATAATTGATATATCTTGTAAATTTGCAAATCAGCCTAGAAAAGAGTCATCGGATAGATATTCTCAGTTGAGTCCGTAAACAAATTAACTTGTGGAAAAAAGGGACAGCTCTTTTGTTTCAATTTAAATTGTTTAAATAATTTAAATATCTTGTAAATTTGCAAAGCAACATAAAAAAGAGTCATCCGATAGACATTCTTAGTTGAGTCCGTAAAGAAATTTAATTGTGAAAAAAAGGTAAGCTCTTAATTTTTATATTAAAACTGTTTGAATAGTTAATAGCTCTGTAAATTTGAAAATCAGCATAGAACAGAGTCATCGAATAAATATGTTTAGTTGAGTCCGTAAATAAATTGACTTGAGAAAAAAGGGTAAACTCTAAATTTTAAAATTAAAATTGTTTAAATAATTAATATATCTTGTAAATTTGTAAAGCAACATAGAAAAGAGTCATCCGATAGACATTCTCAGTTGAGTCCGTAAACAAATTGACTGGTCGAAAAAGGGTAAGCTCTTAATTTTGTAATTAAAATTGTTTGAATAATTAATATATCTTGTATATTTGCAAAACATCACAGAAAAGAGTCATCGAATAGAGATTCTTAGTTGAGTGCGTAAACAAATTGACTTGAGAAAAAAAGGGCAAACTCTTAATTTTTAATTTAAAATTGTTTAAATAATTAATAGTTTTTGTAAATTTACAAAGCGAAGTAGAAAAGAGTCATCGAATGGACATTCTCAGTTGATTTCGAAAACAAATTGACTAATAGAAAGAAGGGCGAACTCTTAATTCTGTAATTAAAGTTGTTTTAATAATTTATAGTTTTTTTAATTGTGCAAAGCAACATAGAAAAGAGTCATCCGATAGACATTCTTAGTTGAGTCCGTAAACAAATTCACTTGTGAAAAAAAGGGTATGCTCTTAATTTTGTAATTAAAATTGTTTGAATAATTAATAGTTCTTGTAAATTTGCAAAGCAAATCGGATAGACATTCTTAGTTGAATCCGTAAACAAATTAACTTGTAGAAAAAGGGCAAACTCTTACTTTTTTAATTAAAATTGTTCAAATAATTAATAGTTCTGGTCAATTTAAAAAGCAACATAGAAAGTATCCACCAGATAGACATTCTTAGTTGACTCCGTAAACAAATTGACTTGTAGAAAAAAGGGGAAACTCTTAATTTTTAAATTAAATTGTCTAATTAATTAATAGTTCTTGTAAATTTGAAAATCAATATAGAAAGTATTCATTAGATAGGCATTCTTAGTTGACTCTGTAAATAAATTGACTTATAGAAAACAGGGCAAACTCTTAATTGTTTATTAAAATTGTTTCAATAATTGATATATCTTGTAAATTTACAAATCAGCATAGAAAAGAGTCATCGGATAGACATTCTTAGTTGAATCCGTAAACAAATTGACTTGTGAAAGAAACGCCGAACTCTCAATTTTTAAATTAAAATTGTTGAAATAATTAATAGTTTTTGTAAATTTGCAAAGCGACATAGAAAAGAATCATCAAATGGGCATTCTTAGTTGATTTTGAAAACAAATTGACTTATATAAAGAAGGGCTAACTCTTAATTTTTTAATAAAAATTGTTTAAATAATTAAGAGTTCTTGTAAATTTACAAAGTAACATAGAAAACAGTCATCGGATAATTAAAGTTGTTTTAATAATTAATAGTTTTTGTAAATGTGCAAAGCAATATAGAAAAGAGTCATCGGATAGACACTCTTAGTTGACTCAGTAAACAAATTGACTCGTAGAAAAAAGGGCAAACTCATAATTTTTTCATGAAAATTCTTTAAATAATTATTTGTTCTTGTAAATTTGCAAAGCAACATAGAAAAGAATTAGTTGACTCCGTCACAAAATTGACTCGTAGAAAAATGTCAAACTCTCAATTTTTAAATTAAAACTGTTTAAATAATTAATAGTAAATTACCAAAAAAAAAGAATTAAAAAAAAGTATTGTAAATTTACAAAGCAACATGATAAACGAAACGCATTCTTTAAAACATAGCCATTTGTGAAAATTGTTTAAATAATTACAATGTTTGAGGATTAAGTAAATGTAAAAAAAAATGAGCTCCACTTGAATTCTGCACGATCGCTGTAACTTTCAACTATAGGATACATGAATTTTTAACGATATATTTTTATTTTCATCTGAAAAAGATAACTTTTCAAAAAGTTGAATTTGCAAATAAAATTTGAGTTAAAAAGATTAATTTTCAACAAAAGTACAAAGAATTTCAGTAAAATAAAAATCTTCAACAAAAGAAATGAAAGTTTAACTAAAATGATGATTTTTCCAGTGAACAATGAATTTTAAACCAAATAATTGAATTTGGAACCCAACAGATAAATTAACCATTTTTCTTGAAAAGTATATATTTTGTTGCGAATTCGTATTTTTCTGCATGAAAATTAATCTACTGTAAAAAAATTAACTATTCCATTTTTGGTTAGAAATTTAACTTTTTTTTTAAACATAGAAACTTAAACTATTTATTTGAAAATTTGTCTTTTTGTAATAAATCAATCTTCTTGGTTAACATATCATCTTTTTGGTTGAATATCAATAGGCCCGGTCGAGTCTCACCTCCAAATAAGAAGGCGAACCGGCCAGGAGTACTATTATGAAATAATCGCGATCCCTCTAGCACAGAGAAAACATTTACGAATTATGTCTCTTCATCTTCACACTATGATTTCTAATAGTAAGCTAAACACAATAATTTTTTTGAAAACAGATAATAAAAGATAAATAATTAAGGTTTCCGTTGATATGAATATGATAATGACTGATGTAGCTTATATGATTGTAATTTTGTTGTGAACAGTTCGTGCAACGTGCGATTTGCCGATAAAACTTCACCAGTTCACGATTCAGGTTTTTCTCTCTCTCAAGGTTTATGAAGAGCTGTGGTGAATTCTCTGCCTTCATCCTCGGCCATTCTTCTATAGTGGGGCGCGGATACGGTATGCCACGGTCAACCAAGGTTCTTCATCACTTTGATCCCGTTTACTGTGTGGATGTGCCCAATATTGTCGTTTGCATTCTCATGTGAATGCTTCTATCTTGCTTTATTGTTTACGCTTCACGTAAAGCCTCCAATACGGTAACTGTGGTGTTTTCGCTCTCTTCTCTTCGTGTGCTTCAAGATACGTTTACCGCATTCATATAATAATTGTACTTGTAGATTATTTTTTAATCCTTCAATAAAGTTCAATATATATTATTTTCCATTTAATTTCAATGTAAACTATAAGTTGACTGAATTTAATATTTAACGAAATATTTAACAGTATGAAATTAAGGGTAACGTTTCAAATGCGTTTATATTTTTAAATATTGCAATTATTCATTTTATATTATCCCTTTAAAGATCTCCCCTACTAGGAATGTAATATAATATGTCATTTTTATTCTAAACTTGAAACAAAAATAATAGTTAATTTCAAGCAACTTATTGAAATCCACGTCGAAAGTATAATTTTTACATGACAAAAAAATTAGACTGTTTGAAATTAAAATTCAGCCTAAATATTATAATAAATAATTTTAATGAATAAAGTAAGCACAATGCGTAATACTGATTTCAAGTTTCACTGAACAATATCAATAACTATCATAATTGAATATATATTTTTTGCATCGTTGAAACAATATTTTTCCATTATTTTACCTTGCTTTGAAAAGTCCAATAATAAAATTTCCATAAGAATAACTTAAACAAAGGAAAAAATTTTTAAACGAAAAATTATATACTTTATTTTTCATTTAAATTACATAATTCTTCACCAAAAAGGAAATGATTTTTCAGGAAAATATTATAATTCGGAAGAAATGTCTTCAACTCCGTTATGTTGGGGTGAGCGGGTGGGACGAAGGACAGTGCGGGATATGGGAAAAGGAAGGAGAAGGACAAAAGAGAAGGGGAAAGCGAAAGGAAGAGCGTAGATGACACGTGTCCGGGCGCTGAACGAGCGTACCCTATGTACGAGGCGCTTGGGGTCGTGGAGAGGCGACGGCCGGTTTGTTTCGAGCGACTAACCACCGATCTAGCTCGTGCATGCCCTGGGGCGGATTCGCGCGGCTAGTGGGTGGTGGGAGGTACAGCCGTTTGTGATCCCCCTTTATGAAACGCTGCCAGGCGGTTAAACCGTCCATGGGCGAGGGGAATCGGGCGTGGCTTACCCGGTGTACTCTTAGCTACTGCGTGGACGCCGAGTGCGGCTTTGTTTGTTCTGTTTTGGGGGAGGGGAAGGAAAAGGTAGGAAGAAGTCTTCCTTCTTCACCCGATTTCCTTTTTTTTCACCTACTGAAAGTCGAGGTTCGGCGGTGGCAGCCGCAAAAGCGCTTGACTGGCGGGGAGCGGAAAAGTGAAGGAGAGAACGTATCCGGCGTTTCGAGGGCGGCCAAATACAGGACGTCCTCTGAAGACTGAGGGGTCTCTTCGTGGGATGTACCGGGCCTCGGTGTACTGGGGGGGGGGGGGATTACCCGAAGAGTGGGCCTCCGCGCTGGTGCCCGGAATAGGGTGTGTGGCTACGACTTCATTGCCTTCGTAGGCGTCTGAAACTTCTCGCGGTAGGAACCGAATTTGCATCAACTCTCCCGGATCAGGGAGAGGGACTGAAGGGGCAACCCGTAACTCCCGAGGTCAAGGAGGAGAATTCGGACAATTTACCACGATTGTACTACTCGGCCCGGCTTGCGGGGATTCACTCCGACGGACTAGATTCATGAGGGGGAACACGTAGCGGGGGTCGGACGCGAATTGAGGTAACCGTAAATTCAAATTACGGCTCTGGAACGGTCTTCGTTTGCGAGTGTCCTCGATACCACGACGGATCCCTAATAAATTAGCCCACCCGGCGATGTGGGGGTGAGGGTAGTCCGCGTCGTATTCCGGCACGGCTAACGGGGGTTGCACGACGTCATGGGCAGGACGAGCCCTCTCGTCCGGCTGATGCTGCCTTCTTTCTTCCGCACGTCGGGGGGCCTCCTGTTACCTGGCGTCGGCCCGCTGTTGGCGCTCGTTATGGCAGAGCGCGGCCTCCTCGGCCCGACGTGCCCGTCGTAATCGCGTCCGGCGATAAGGGCGAGTTCCACGACTGTTCCCTGTCATAAAGGGTTTTTCGGCGTGATGTCACGATCGTACACGGCACGGACGACGAATACCGGTTGTCGCAGGGACTGTTACCGCAGAGGTTACCCCCTGGCACTAGCTAACCTAAGCGACCTGACCTAGCTAAGGGAATTGGCACTTCCGGAAGTTTCCTTCCGGCACCAACCAACCCGTCCTAACTTGTGGAGAAGGGCCAAACACGTAGAGGGAGAAGCCCTGGCACCAGCACTCCCGACACGGATGGTACGGGAAGTTTCCTGTAGTAGGAGAGGCGAAGGGTGTTGGGTATCCCAAGCAAATTAAAACAAGTGGAGGTCTGTGTACCTATTCTGATTTATCCGAGGTGAGAGATCGGAGGCAGAGCAGATTTGTCTTCGAGAACATTTATACAATTACTCTCTTAACTGTCTACTCTCGGACTCTCGGTGCCCGCGCGAGATGATGGCCGAGAGCAGTGGGAGCGGCGGCGGGCCCGCTGATTGGCTGCGAGACCGACAACGGAGTCGCAGCCAGCAGTGGGGGATCGCTGCCTCGAACGCACTGCCTCGGTCTTCACGCGTCGACATCGAAAATTCTAAAATTTAATAATTTTTAAATGTAAATTAAAAATATAAACATTTATCCTAAAAATCCAAAAATTGGTATATAACTTAGAATTAATCGCAGCTTTATTATTCACGAAGAATAATGGAGCCACGATGAATTTTTTTCACGTTTATCACGTTTAACTGCTTATTTAATTATTTTTTTATAAAATTTTTAATGTCAAAATAATGAAACTCCAATGACCCTTCCATCCCGCTTATAATATTGTAGTTTCTTCAAAGATAATGTTGCTTAATTTAAAAGAAAGTAACTCTAAAAAGTGTACGGCTATTACGTACTTAAATTTATTCCTAAAATGAAATAAGCTACTAACCCGGTGGGGGGGGGGGGGGGGGGGGTGTCATTCATAAATATTTAATACTTATTTCGAAAAGTTAATTTATCCATATAAATTTAATACGAAAAAGGAGAAGGGCCTTAATCGCCTGTCTGGTCCAATTAATTTCCGACGACCCCGAGTTGCAGGCCCGTAAATTGGGGCCCATTGTCGCTTAGTATACTACGCGGATAACCAAAACGGCTAAAAATCTCCTCTTCCATGATTGGCGTTATCTTTGTAGCTTCAGCGGTCCTTAGGGGGAAGGCTTCCACCCAACGAGTGAATAAATCAGGCACCACCAAAATATAGCTGTGGCCGTGACTAGTTCGCGGATATGGTCCCATGAGATCGACGGCGACCGTATCCCATGCGCGCTGCGCCGCCCGGGGCCGTTGACCGTCTGGTCCCTTTCCTTTTACTGGCTTGCAGCAAATGCACAAGTGGCAGCCGGCCACGTATCTACGAATTTCTCTGGTCATTCCGGGTCAGAAAAAAACTCTCTCTGATCGAGCGTATAGTCTCGTCTGTTCCGGGGTGTCCGGCTATCGCAGGATCGTGGAATTCCCAGATGACTTTCATCCTCAAAGCCATGGGTACCCGCAATCTCCATGCCTCGGCTGTATCCTGGCACCACCAACCCTTGTCAGTCAGGCGATGTCGGTCCAGGAACTCTCTCCCCTGCATAGTCGGCTGTGGCATGGCGGCCAATTCCTTCCAATGAAGGACGTCTCTGGTGATGGCGGAGACTTCCTGCTGGGCCTCTATCACCTCGTGATACAGTGGAGGCCGAGGTAAGGCACTTAAAACTGGCACTGTCGAGGCTCTGTCGGAGCGGGCGGTTTTGGCCGTTGGTGGCAGCATCTGCTCCATGTCGGGCTCTCCGGGCGAGAATTCGTCCGGGTTGGGATGCAGTGAGAGGGCATCGGGCAGTTCGTTCTCCTTTCCTGGCACGTGCTCAACCGTGCGTGGAAAACGACTGAGGAAAAGATCTTACCTGGTTACCTTGTCCCTAGTGTCCTTCTGTCGCTCTAACCAGGTGAGCGTCTTGCTGTCCGTCCGAAGTGTAAACAGACGATCTTCTAGGAAAAGCCGGTACCTTTTTATCGCCCAGACTATGGCGAGGCACTCCTGCTCCTTACAATGGTACCGAGCCTCGGTTGGCGAAAACTTCGCACTAGCGAAGGAAATTATCCTCCGCTTTCCATCTCGCTCGTCCTGCATTAGAACGGCACCCATTCCGCGGGCACTAGCGTCTATTTGCAGGACGAACCTTAAATCGGGGTCTGGTCTACTGAAAGTGATGGGCTTCTGGAATGCAGCCTTTGCATTCTCGAAATGCTGCAGGTTCTCCGGCATCATTTTGTAGGGCCTTTTCGTCGACAGCATGTCGGATAATGGGGCGAGAATAGTGGAAGAATTGGAAATATATTCTTTCACCCAATTGCAGATGCCGAGGAATGAGCACATCTCCTTTCAGGTTCGAGGCGGCATTTCGAATCGCTTCGACCTGCCCGGTTTGCGCCGAGTTACCCTCCGTACTGACCATGTGTCCTAGGTACGGCAGGGTAGTTTGGCCAAGGCTACACTTCGCCGGTGCGACAGTTAGGCCATATATGCTGAGCCTTTTGAACACTAAGGCTAAGTGGAGTAAGTGTTCCTCCCAAGTTTTAGAATAAATGACGATGTCATCTAGGTACGCTATGGCGTAGGTTCCCCACTGCACGGCCAGGACCTGGCGCATGAACTTTTGGAAAGTGCCGGGTGCGTTCTTGAGACCGAAAGGCATCACCCGGAACTGAAATTGACCCCCTCCTGGGGTGGAGAAAGCGATATACTAGCGCGAGCCTGACGAAATTGGCACCTGCCCGTAACCGCTTTTTAAATCAAATGTAGAGAAAATTTTGGCCGTACCGAGGTCTTTTAATGTCTCGTGGATCCTCGGTAGGCATTGGGGAGCGTCTACCGTCATGCCGTTTAGACGTCGGTAGTATACGCAAAAACGGTAATCGCCGTCCTTCTTACCGGCGATTACGATGGCTGAGCTGAAGGGCGACGTGGTGAGTACAATGATGTCGTCGCGAAGAATTTCGCGTACTTGGACATCAATGTACTGACGTTTCTCCTCGGAGTACCTCCTGGGGGCTTCGCGGAATGAGTGGCCGTCCTTCAGCTGGATGTGGTGCTGCACGTTGGCCAGGGTCTGTTTCAGGTGTCCGCCTTCGTGAAACAAAGGTGCGTGCAGCTTTAGGAGTTTGCGGAATTCCGCCTGGTGCTCGGTGGGAAAATTGTTAGGCATCTCGATCTCCCCCGTGGGTAAGGCAATTTCGTAGTCATGGGGTCCGGTAGTTCCCACGAAAATACATTCGGCCACATGGTCGTGTATGACCATGTGCTGCTTAAGTCAGGGCCGGCCCAGGAATAATTGAGACTCCGGATTCTATAACCACGCATAAAATTTGCCTGGCCGCTTCAGGCCGCTCGAGTTGGCCCCTGATGGCTTGAAAATCAGTTTTCGA
>NC_046664.1:117355805-117364767 GCF_010883055.1 Belonocnema kinseyi
GGGGGGGGGAGGTGTGCGTGCGGTTAACTCGGAGGGTGTCAAGATGGACTGCTTGACGAAATTCTCCGACGCTAAAGTGTCGATCTCAGCGATGACTTCTCGTTTTCCCAGAAGAATCCTGATCCGGGGCAACCCGCTGAGATCGACCGAGACATCGCTTAGGACTGGGGCGCGCTCGGCGCTGTCGGGGCAACAAAGGCATCTGCCTCGGCCTCCCGGTCCCTCCAGTTTCCGGGAACCGCGGCGGCTTGTCGTGCCTTGATCACCGGGCAGTCGCGATGGAGGTGGCGCCCCGGGCAATAATGGCATTGCGGCGGGGGCCTATCTGTCTTCGAGAACGTTTGTACAATTACTCTCTTAAATGACTACTCTCGGACTCTCGGTGCCCGCGAGGGATGATGGCCGAGAGCAGTGGGAGCGGCGGCGGGCCCGCTGATTGGCTACGAGACCGACAACGGAGTCGCAGCCAGCAGTGGGGGAGCGCTGCCTCGAACGCACTGCCTCGGTCTTCACGCGTCGACACCGAAAATTCTAAAATTTCATAATTTTTAAATGTAAATTAAAAATATAAACATTTATCCTAAAAACCCAAAAATTGGTATATTACTTAGAATTAATCGTAGCTTCATTATTCACGAAGAATAATGGATCCACGATGAATAGAACGGTCGTTGGAGTTTTTTCACGTTTAATTTCTTATTTAATTATTTTTTTATAAAATTTGTAATGTCAAAATAATGAAACCACAATTACCCTTCCATCCCACTTATAATATTGTAGTTTCTTCAAAGTTAATGTTTCTTAATTTAAAAGAAAATAACTCTAAAAAGTGTACGGCTATTACCTAATTAAATTTATTCCTAAAATGAAATAAGGTACTAACCAGGTAAGGGGGGGGGGGTGTCATTCATAAATATTTAATGCTTATTTGGAAAAGTTAATTTATCCATATAAATTTAATACGAAAATGGAGAAGGGCCTTAATCGCCTGTCTGGTCCAATTAATTTCCGACGTCCCCGAGTTGCAGGCTGAGTAGTTTAATTTATTTTATTTTCATTTCTTTTTATTTATAATTTAACTTTTATTTTTCCTACTGTCAACAACTCGAAGTGCCGGTTGAGCTCCCCGGTTTCGCCAGTGCGCTAGAAGAGGAGAGGAAGCGTGGAGAAGCGAGATAGAAGAGAGGAAAGAGAGGAGAGGAGGTGCGCGTAGAAGTGAGTGAGAGGGGCACTGGCGTACGTGCTCGAAGCCTGCCGCAGTGCTTTCGTGCGGCACGAAAACAAGATGGCAGGCTCGTGATTTTTCCCGCTGAAGGACCTTCCGAACTATTAAGACTATACAGGCACGCGGCAGATGTGCCACGAACAATACTAATTGATTTTACAGGGGGTAGGCAAACTCGTCGTCCGAATCTCAAGAGTCCCCAATTTGCCATGTAAGACCTTCACTCAACAATTCCTCAGGGAAAATTCTGAGTGAAATCGTGTGAACAGATTGTCGGCTCTTGAGGTTCTCATTTTTGTCATTTGACATACAACAGAAAATTAATTAATTTTCAACAAACTTCTTGAACTTTCGACAAAATACTTTCAGTTTCTTAGACCGCATGGGAACACCAATAAAAATAATGGACATAATAGTCTACCTGAATTGTGGTGCGGCAATAACTATCATCATACAAAAAATTATTTAAACCTATTAAGCGGTATTTCCTAACAGTAATCAATTATTTTGTGTACGAACATGTGTTTTGATCTTGAAACAAAAATACAAGCAGGTTAAATTCATTATGATCAAGGATGCAACAAAGGATTATAAAAAAGAAATGGAGCAAGACATGCAACACAAAATTTACTATGATTTGTTGATATGAAGTACATTACAGCCACTAAATAAAAAACAGGTGAAATCTCTAAAAAGTAACCCTCGAACGATACGAGGATAAAAAATCTGCCTGCTTCGCGGGCACATTCTCATAGCGCGCTACGCTCGCGGCCCGCAAGTTTGAGCGCGCCTATAGCGCGCGACTGTTGATTCGCGTGCTTCGCGCTCGATAATATATTTTTCTCACGCTCCGCG
This sequence comes from Belonocnema kinseyi, assembly GCF_010883055.1. Taxonomy (NCBI): domain Eukaryota; kingdom Metazoa; phylum Arthropoda; class Insecta; order Hymenoptera; family Cynipidae; genus Belonocnema; species Belonocnema kinseyi. The sequence continues at coordinate 117,357,886 of NC_046664.1, forward strand.
CTCAATAATATATTTACCTTGCGCTCCGCGCTTGGTTTTTGTATTACCCTTGACATTTGCGCACAGACCACAATGCGAAATTTTCTATATAGTATGTTAAAAACTATTATATCAAATGTCTATTGCACATTTTATTTTTCCTGATCTTAATAGGACTCTGCTGTGGTTGTTTAATCCTTCTCCCTTTTTTCAAGAGAGAGAGAGAGAGAGAGAGTGTGTGTGTGTGTGTGCATATGTAAATTATACAGGCTCTAATTTTTTTAACTGTGGACTATTTTTTGGAAAATTTCCTAATTTTAAATTATAATTTCCAAATGAATTAAGAAATTTTTCCGAATATATTTTTGGGAATATATCTGTTTATATTGAAAGTATATAATATGTGATATTAACAGTTAATATCTAAGATATTAAAAAAAAAAAATTTTATCGGAGCAAGGTCGCTGACGTGTGGCGTGGCGACAAAAGATTTTATCTGTATTTTGAGCTTTCATCGTGTGTATTGTGGTTTTTCGGATATCTATTGCATTATAAGTTTTGGCGGAAAATGGATTAAAAGTTTTTGGATACGTTATAATTTTCTAAAAAAAAATGAGGACTCAGCCACAGGAATCTTTCATATCAGCCTTGAACAGTGAGTTATCCGTTTAACACAAAAATTGCATTATTATGCAAAAAGGCGAATGCTTGAGAATTCGGATTCTCAAAACAGAGGATTACGATATTAACATTCTTTTGCATTTTATAGAAAATGGCATGCTCTGCAGGTAATTTTTGGACAATTAAAAAATATTTCTTGAATATCTTTGATTTTGTCCTTTAATATCTTGGATATTGTCAGTTAAAATCTTCCTTTTAATATCTACGGATGCTCTACTTCAGTATCTAGATTTCTGTCCCATAGTTAAACCGCTAAGATATTACCTATTAATATCTAGATAGTCTGAAACGAGCGAAAAGAACCAAAAATTTTTTAATTCACTAAATTTTTCATTAAATACTGTTAAAAAACACTAAATTGTGTTATTACACACTGCTTGAAAAAAAAAACACAGCGAGCCCTTGAAAAAACACCAGATTTTTGTTAAAATCACTAAAATGGCCACCCTGGCTTTCCATAATTCAATCAAGCTCAGTGCAATTTATATTTCATAATGTATAATTTTTTAAATACAAAGGAGGAATTTTATCAAAGACTTATAGTGATCACAAATGGGACTTGGGCAAATGGAATATTTATATTGAATAGTGTACAACACTGAAGTACGTAATGTACGAAAGTCTAAAAGGCTTTCTGAGTGATGAAATTTCCCTAATTCTAGATTTTTAGGAAAATCTTTCTTGCACTGTGTGGGGAATTCGGAAAGACTTGGAAAGGTTCGTGGGAAAGTTTGACGTCCGGAAAGTAACGGTGGAAAATTTCAGAGCCCTTTCGAAACCCTTTCCAAATTGCTCCAATTGCAGTTTAGCTGTGAATGTTTTCCTTAAATGTTTCACAAGCTATGAATAGCTTAATGTTTTAAGGACAAATAGCGAAAAGAAATAAGAAGGTTTATTCGTACGGAAATTTTGTTGGGAATAGCCATAATTTTGAGGGATGAGTATTGAGTATACTGCCGTTCTGTGAAAAAGGTAGTAACTACAATATCAGTGCAGGAAAAAAAATCGACGAAAACGTTTTAATCTGATATCCCTATTCTGTGTAATTTAATACATATTGGATTAGAATTTAAGCTCTTATTGAGTCATTCCACGGTACCATATTCCTGCAACAACATTAGTTTTGGTAGAGTCAAGGGGTTATATACCTTTTTTTCAAAAAATCAAAAAAGTGTTTATTGCTGAATTTTTAAGTACAACTCCTGGAAAACATTTTGTCAGATTTTCATAGAGATCCGAACAATGTTTCGATAGGAAAACAGCGTTTTGAGGCGCGGGCTTCGATGTTCACATACACTCAATTTCAAACTTTGAATGCGATTATCTCGAAATCGTGTTTTTCCAAAATTCCCTTTGCTCTGACTGCGATTGCACAAGAACCATTTGACCGATCCTCTTTATATTTTTTTTAAATTGTCCCCGATGATGGTGCTCAATTCGTGAACGATTCGGTTTTTGTGCATCAATTATGATTTTGCAGATTTGAATTTTGTAATAAAATTTTTAGAGCTCGAAAAATTAACTTTTTGAAAAAATCCTTACGGTATGCAGAAAAAACCAAATATTTTTCAAAATAATCGTTTACGAACTAGAAACAACACTATACTAATGAAATTTTTTCAGTATTTTGATTTCAGTTGACATGCTGGACTTCCATCGTGGTCACCGTAAGCCACTTTAAAAAAAAGGGTTTCTAGATAATTTCCATAACTCCGTTTATTATTTATATTTTTTTAGAACAAACGCTAGTTTTTTCATAAAAACATGTACTATACTTTCCATAATCTGTCTCTGGACACAATGTCATTTACTTTATCTTTATACACTGGTTTCATCAGTCGTTCATCTTTTATTCTTTCAACATGCCCAGATCATCTTAACGAATTTCTTTCACATATGTCAACTAGTGTTTCCTCTACACCGCACTTTTTAGAATTATTAAAACAATTACGCAGTCTGCATAAATATAGAGATATGTATTGCTCTTTTAGATTTACAAAATATATTTTTACTTCTGATAATCGGTCCTGCTCTACCGATAAGATTTTGACCAATATTTCTGCTTATCTAACTCTGCATCTATTTTTCCGTCATTTGTGAATAGGCTACCAAGATTTACGTACTCGTAAACTGCAAACACCATAATTTTTGTTTTACTTACATTAATTTTGAGGCCCATGTTCTTCACGTTTGTATTCAGTTTACTCTACATTCTTTGCAAGTCTTCGATTAACTCTGCCATAACAACATTATAATCTGCGAACGCTGACCGGCGTACCCTCACTGTCCCGAGATCCAAAACTTCTTCGACGAAGAGCGCCATTCTCAGAGACTACTTGCACGGCAGAGGGCGGAGTCTGCCGGACAACAGGATCGAGTACGGCATTCGACTTAGTACATTTCTTATTTTCTGGTGACGTGCATCTTATATTGTTGCGAGTGTAGCTAATGTGATGTGCATTTCCTTTGATAAAACTGCTCGGTACGTATTCTTAGAATTTATAATAATCAATTATTAATTATCACAAAGTAACATTTGATATGTGTAAATTCAACTGAATTTTTATCTACACAAATTTTGTAGGGAAAAGGAGCCGGTTTAAAGAAGCTCAGTTGAACCGTTTATCCTCAAATTATCGATATAAAAATAGGCGATTAACTACTTAACCGAGGTTCATTTTTATTTAACTAATCTATAATTCATGTATGCTATTTCCATGTACGCATAGAAATGCCCTTTAAGACCCGTGACTGTTTTACATCTGATATATATGTGGAACTTACGCTTCACAATTGCAAAAAAGAAACGTTTTCGAAGTATTCGAAAAGAGACAGCTGCATGATCGGAAAGTCAAGAGTGAATAAATTTATCAATCCAAATCTTATTTATTATGAGATAAAATTTGCTTGTAAACATGGAGGTTAACTCTTTCGATAAAATGAAAAGGCATCAAACAAACAAGGTGATTTTTAAGAATCTACGTTTCTAATTTTTACATGAACTGTTTTAAACAAGCAATAGCCATTCACTTTGATTTTTTTGAAATTAAAGCGTATGCAATTTCTAGCAAAGTAGTGGAGGCATATTTGTAAAATAGCTGCTTGATTTTCCTGTTTAACAATAAAAATTCATTTTTTTTTAATTTTGAAGATCCCATTTTGTGGGAGTTTATCCAATTCATGCAAAGGTACACAAAATTAGTGGTAAAATTTTTCTTGATTGATTTATAGCAGTAACAGATATTTGAAAAATCGTTTACAATTTTGATTAAGAAATAAATCAACAAAAGCTATATATTCAGTAAGAGTGATATATAAATACTTCAGATTTATGTTTCAAAGTGGAAATTTGAAAAAAATGCTATCCATTTGAACAAATTAAATAAACAAATTCATTGTTTTGCCATTTTTTAATATATTGATTTCATTTTTTCAGAGAAACAAATTCCCAATGTCTTCCTAGAAGCTCTCCATAGTTCTTTTTTTATTAATAATAAACAACTAGACATCAAAAATGGGTCTTTGATGTAATACTTTGCTGTTACAACAGTTCATAATTTTTAAAAAATTTAATAAGCCAATTAATCTAAGGCCGTTTTTAATGGGTACACAATATTGTTTTCTATAAAATCAACTACAATTTTGAAGCAAGGTCTCTCTGTTATGATATTGTATTATCCGGCAGGACATGTTTATTATTTTTAAAATTGTTTATAAGAGTTAGTCGAAATTGTAAACAACGTATAAAAAACATAGTTTACATGGCTATATTAAATTTTGTATACGTTTACTAAATTCATTACATTTTGTAATTTTAGTATACTTACGTATACTAAATTTTGTTTACGAAGTTATTTGTATACTCAATTTATTAAGTTTGCAGTAAGTTTCTTTTACGTATATGAATTTTACAGCTTCTGTATTCAAAGATGCATTTACGTGTTTAATATGTTCGGGTGCGCAAGCGAGTTTCGATTTTTTGTTGAGTTCTTGTGCTAAATATATGCGAAGTTTTTTCTTAATAAGGTAAGTCAAGTGTATTAATTTGTTAATGCAAATGCAGCTTTACTGTGAAATTCTAGAATCGAGCACGAAGTAGAATGAGGTCATGGATTTTATGTGCACAGATTTGATTTTTAGGTTACCTGTGATGGTATATTAAATGGATCATTTGGAACAAGCAATTCCCCTGCTGGTTCACGAGGAAGTAAAAGGAAAGTGCTTTTGCTCACATATACTAAATCTGATGTACGCTGGTATACTAAATTTAATTTCGTGTTGTGCATTCTTGCTTCCGTTACATGTATACTAAATCCAGCGCAGATTTTTCTAACATGGTAGTGTCAAATAAGTGTTATCAAACTGTTAAAATGTTCTCTCAAGTTTTGGGAAATTTGATTTGGAGAAACATGAATGAACTGAGAGTTTTTTATACATTGTTCATATTTTCGACTGATATTCATAAACAATTGTAACAACACTTATAATTTGTAAAGTATTGTTTATCATTAACGTGGCTTACTGTATTTCTACAAATAATCTTTACAATTAATACAATTCACGATACTAATCAATCATTTATACATTTTTAAAGTAATAACTGGCAATAACTCCCACAAATAGAACTATATGAAAATGTTCTTAGTAATCAAACAATGACAAAGCAAATGTATAAGGAAAGATAAAATAGAAAACACCAAATAACCCATTTTCAATAAACAATTACATATTCATGTGTGTGAAAAAAGTTAAATTTGAGATGATGCCTCATGCACGTCTACAGAAAATAAGCGATTGTAAGTCTAATGCCGTATTCAATGCTGCTGTCCGGTGGACCCCGCCCTCGGCCGAGCCATCATTCAGAGCAATCTACCGGAAACGAACCTAGCGCCCGATACCGGACATCTATACACTGCCTAAAATATATAGCCACGGGGACAGAACGCATCCTTTTTATTGCTTGTAGGAGCCTTTCGTTAACGTTCATTACCCTACAAATAAGTATTTTTGAATAAATTTTACTTGCGGTAAATAATTAGCTGATACCTCCGTAATTATTGCAGTTGCTTTCATCTCCCTTTCCTTTGTATATTGGTATGATAATCGCTGTTTTTCAGTCATCTAGAACTTTTTTCATCTCGATATATAAATTTATCAACTCGCACAACCGTTAAGTACGTAGTCGCCACCGTATTTAAATATTTCAGTAATACTACTGTCTACAATAGCAGCCTTTCTATTTTTTAAGTTCTTAATTATATCCCTGACCACAGAAGCACAGACTCTCTCAATTGGGTTTTCTAGCATATCGTGTTGTGCCGTCCAAGCTAAAAAGATACATTACTTAAATTTATATGAAAAATGAGTCATTAGTGTAGATGGATTCGTAACAGAAATCTGTGTCAAACTGTGTTAATAAAATGATTCATTATTAATATTTATTGCAGAAACGATTGTTTATAAATGAGGAAAGACTTTTTTTCTTGAAAAAGTAACAGGGTGCGGAGCGAATTTACAGAAAAAATCGCTAGATTCGAGTATACACTAGCGACTAGGTGACTTTGGGTTTTTATGTGTCTGATATTTCTGACTTTCTCTGACTATTTAAAAATCGCAAGTTCATTTTCTAATAGAAATGGTTTAAAAAATCAATTTACATATTGATCAATGCCCATTCATGAAGCAGTTTCTTGCTCCCTTTAAAATCGTTTTGCACTTTCTTATCTTCTTCTGTTTAAATTTTATCTTTACTTTCCTACTAGGCAGTCTGATAAGTCCCTGAAAAATGAAACACGGAGACGTTTTTTTGGCCAAAGTCGGTTTTATTTTTCAACATACTCTCCTTTTAGGTCGATACAGCGAGTTCAACGATTTTCTAACTTTTTGATACCGTCCGAAAAGTACTCGATCGGAAGGTCTTCAAAATATGCCTTAGTTTCAGCTATGAGCTCCTCATTTGAGTAAAAACGCTTACCGGTGAGCCATCTCTTCAGTTTAGGGAACAAGTAATAGTCGCTGGGGGCCAGGTCTGGTGAATACGATGGCTGAGGAACCAATTCGAAGCCGATTTCATGCAATATTGCTTGTGCAACTAAGCATGCATGAACAGGCGCATTGTCTTGATGACAAAGCGGTTTTTTCTTCTTCAAATGCGGTCGTTTTTCGGCGATTTCGATTTTCAATCGGTCCAATAATGATGAATAGTATGCTCCGGTTATGGTT
>NC_046664.1:117364867-117378397 GCF_010883055.1 Belonocnema kinseyi
GGATCCAGGTTTCATCCATGGTTATGAATCGGCGTAAAAACTCGGTCAGCTTACGCGAAAATAATGCCAAATTCTGCTGGGAAGTTGTCACACGAATTCGTTGTTGGTCCACTGTGAGCAAACGCGGCACCCATCGCGCACAGAGCTTTTTCATGCCCAAAACTGAATGCACGATATTGCCCACACGTTCCAATGATATGCCTACAGCATTAGCTACCTCTCTCAATTTCACTTTGGGATCATTCAACATCATATCATGGATTTTTTCGACATTTTCTGGTGTAGTGACCTCTTTTGGGCGCCCAGATCGTTCAGCAGCAACTGTGCTCGTACGGCCACAACGAAACTCGGTGAACCACTTATGAATCGTCCTAATTGACGGTGCAGTGTCCGGTTAATACTTATCCAGCTTGGCCTTGGTCTTGGATATCGTTTTCTTGCGAAGATAGTAGTGTTTGATCAAAACTCGAAACTCAGATTTTTCCATATTAAAAAAAACTCGAAATTTAGTCGCTTCTCAATGCTGTAACTTGTAAATGCGTAAACATGAATGGCTGAAGTTTTGACAGGCGTCATTTGAAGGATCAAGCTCGACGAAAATAGTTCACATGAGTGAATACTAATGCCATCTCTTAGAATTTTCAGGTACTTAGCAGACTGCATAGTATTACGGATGTTAATTACTATTGAAAAATGCAGATTTGGCTAAAACTCTAAAGCGTTTCTACGGAAAAGGCAGTAAGTGAAACTATAATGGGTTGTCGTGAAAGTTGCTGCCTTTTTCTGTTTAACTCGAGGCCGAAACACTCGGCTACTCCTTCAGAAGAAGGCAGCAAGTAAAAAATGCTGCCTTCTTGCGTATAAATCGGCAATAAGTTCAGGCCCCACAGAAATAATTTTCTATACTAGTGTTTTCTGCCTTTTAAGCCGATGATGCACTCACTCATTGATTAAAATAATATTTACAATTTAAATAGATAATTTAGATAGATCAATAGATCTTTCTTTAACGATTTCAGTGATATAAAGAACTCATATTTCGATTTTTATGCAGTTACTACTTTTTCCGTACAACGGCGGCACAAACCCTACCTTAAATATGTTTCTTTTGTTAATAATATTAAATTAACATTATTTGATCCACGCGGCTATTTAATTTTTCATATTGACAATTCGTTACTTCTATGCAGTCATTTAAATTTATTATAATTAAACTATTATAAACGGCACATCATTTTATACTTGACCGGCATGCACAGGTCTGCTCAGCAATTGAGCGGATGAACAAAAAAGACTAACTGACTGGCGATTTTTTAGGGGTTTATATAGTAAAAAGTCACCCTTAATTGGCGACTATTAAAGTAATAAATGCGCTGCCCATTATCGTGCCTAAACCAATTCATGCGCTTCACATTAACTCTTATTTGAGTGAGGTACGATTTACATTTGGCGTAGTTATTGATCCGAGTATTTTTGAGAAAGGTGACGGGACGTCACAGAAAACAACTATCCGCAATTAGTTAGTTAAAAATTTGAAATACTTTGAACCAAATCCTTTTTGTTACAAGTTCCGTTAAGTTATACCAGAAAAAAGGTCCTCCAGGTTCAACTTACAGAACCGAGCCCTTCTAACTGAGATTTTTTTTTGTGTAGGGTCATAAATTTTATCTCAGTTTACCGTCAAAGAAAAACTGGTAGCTCTTCAAAAAGGTCGAGCGATCCTGGGTACGCTGCACTTGTGGGTTGTGGAGACCCCTGCTCTAAATTCCCTTTCTTCGTGGATATTCACACATATATTTCACAATGAAAAAGTAACTAAAATTAGCTCGTTAGCCTAAAAATGCAATTCTTGTCAGGGGTGGACCCAATTATAGGCAGCCCAGTCATATCAAGAGAAAATGGTGAAGGAATCAGTTTGAACTAAAAATTAATAGTGTCACTTAGAAGTGAATTGTTAAGTGAAACACTTTTTATCAATTATTTATCGTTTGTAAACAAAAAGTCTGGCTTAAATTACTTAACTATCAACATCTCTCTAATTTAAATTCCCAGGTGGTGTTCCTCGGCTTCTTTTGACTTCTTCAGTAGAATCAGTAGAATCGGTATTTTTTGAAAATTTATCTTCTTTATTGTCTTTGGCCTTTAACTTCCTTTTTCAAGTAACTCCTTTAGCAGAAATAATAAGATCGTTAATATTAGAAGATCGATTTTTTTAGTTCATAGTCCCATTGGTTATTAATTTTCTTTCTATCTTGGGCTTTTTCTGAAATTTTATTTCACCGTTTTCGTTCTTGCTTTTTAACTTCCATAGTCTTAGCTTTATTTTCTTTCAATTGAATTTTTCTCATTCCTAATCTCTCCATGCCTGCGATGTTAAAGCATAAATGACTTTTCCCTTCATTTGCCTTCCTTTTAGCTTTGGGATTAGAGGGCAACGCAAATAATCTTGTGCATTTCCGTTTTTACACATTTTTAACAAATTGCTTCTAAATGGTAGGGTGAAATCACTTTGCACCACAAATCTGTAGGTTCGTGTAACGTTTCATTAATTGCATGCTAAACTGAAAACTGATTACCAAACACTTCTTGTCTCTCTACACTATTCAAATCAGCCTTATTATTATTATTCAACACATTTTAAGAAGTGTTAAAAATTACATCCGAAGATTCTTTTTCTAAATGTACATCAAGCAGTAATTTTTCTGGAACGACTAGTTGTGAGTAATTTATTAGACTGATTTGTGGTTAAGTCTACATCGTTAAGTTGAGATTGTACTCTTATTCCTAAATAACATACATCACTAAATATAATTACAGCAAACTCTCGCTTTCAGTCACCCCGTTCTCGGCCTTCCTAGAACTGCTGGATCACTCAGTTGCTCAGGGGAGCAGGCTGAGAGCGGTTGCGACATAATACACTAATGGAAAAAATTAAGGGGCCAAAACAATTTTCCGAAATTTAGTGATTTTTCAGAATGCTGCATCTCAGTGAAGAATGGTCATATCAAGGTCAAACAAAAATCGTAAAGCTCTAGGTTTGTAGTTTTGAGATATTTTGGCAAAAAAGTTTTCAGAGCTACATGGTCCGCGCAATTTTAACAAGTAGTGTAAGGAACAAATTTTGCAAATTTCTTTGCTTATTTTTCAAGTCCACGAGCTTGAATAGTTTCCAACTTAGTTACGGTATGAGCTGGATACCTTGTTTATTCAGTTTCAATCTGCTTTTTATCTTTGATCGACGATATCTCAGCAATCACTGGTCGCACAGAAAATTAAAGGGCAGTTCGGAAATCTTGAACAAATTCCCTACAAGATTAGTTTATGGGTTTTCAGAACAGCAACGGCTAAATTTCAAATTTTTATGAAATGACCAAAGTTGAGTGTACCTTTTTCACTTGAATAACCCCCAAACCCCCTGCGAAGTTACATTTTGATCTAACGAACCGTTTCCTTGTTGCAAACGGTCAAACTTGAAAAAATCAAAGGGTCACGTTTTTTGCCCTTGAACATGTCCTAATCATGGTTTAAATGACAAAAAAAATGTCTAGCTTTTTCCACAGTTATCTTGAATCGTCTATGGGATTTAGAAAAAGTTCACCCAAATCGGGATACACAGCAGTTTTTGTACACTACCATAGATCAAATTGCCGTTGAAATCAAAATCCCAGATGCTCTTAAACTCAATTTAGATTGAAATGAATAAAATTAATTTATCGTAATCAAAATGTCTATCATAAAAATAATCATTCAATATAGCTGTAGATACAATTTCGATTATCCGATAACATTTAATAATATAGCAAATTATTAGTTTTCAAATTGCACAGACCATTTTTACATAAAATGATGAGTATTTATATGTGTTTTGACGAAAATTCAACTACTGCTTCTTTAAGTTGACTAGAATTTAAAGGATTTTCAATTTGATTGACCTTGTATTTGTTCCAGAATGTTAAAAATACTCGATGAACAGACTCACCAGCTTGCTCTGACCATTTGCCTAATCCATCTTCTCCTAAAAAGTGTAGGCAGTGTTCTAAATGGTCTAGAAGATCGTGGATTTTTAAAGTTTCAGACGTTTCTGTGCCTTTCAACGCTTTAGAAAGTTGATTCAAGCATTTCTTTGCATCAAGAAAATGCATAAATTAGTAGATTGCTGTTTCTCAAAGAAATCGGTTCGACCAGATGTAAAGAAATACTTGAATCAACTTTCTAAAGTGTTGAAAGGCACAGAAATGTCTGAAATTTTAAAAATCCACGTTCTTCTAGACCATTTAGAACACTGCCTACACTTTTTAGGAGAAAATGGGTTAGGCAAGTGGTCAGAGCAAGCTGGTGAGACTGTTCATCGAGTATTTTTAAGATTCTGGAACAATTACAACGTCAATCAAATAGAAAATCCCTTATATTCTAGTCAACTTAAAAAAGAAGTAGTTGAATTTTCGTCAAAACACATATAAATACACACCATTTTATGTAAAAATGGTCTGTGAAATTTGAAAACTAATGATTTGCTATATTATTAAATGTTATCGGATAAATGAAATTGTTACTATAGCTATATTGAATAAATATTTTTATGATAGACATTTTGATTACGATCAATTAATTGTTTAAAAATCTTCCCAATCCTCTAAGTATAATAATTCATTTTAATAGGCGTAAAATTAACTTTATAAAAAAATTTGATTATTTGTATGCATTCTTTACTCACAGATAGATTATAAAACATATTATCGAATTCAAAAATATATTAAAGGTTAATAAATCTACCACTGAAACTTGAACATATTCATTAAAATTTTTTTTTTTTAATAGTAAATTAATTTTATTGATTTTGATCTAAATTGAGTTTAGGAGCATCTGAGATATTGATTCCAACGGCATTTTGATCTATGGTAGTGTACCTGTTTTTTCAAGTTTATATCATGGATAAAAAAATTTTGTATCCAAGATCGTGGCGCACTCTAGTAGGTACTTTGTTCCGATTTTCAGAACTGCTCTTAAATTTTATGTGCGACCATTGGCTGCAGAGATATCGTCGATCGAAGACAAAAGAGTCCTTTTTAATTTAAAGTTCGATATCTCAGTGAATAATGGTCGTACTGAGGTTTAAACAAATAAAATTGAAGCTGAATAAACAAGCTAGCCGGTCCATACCATAGCTAAGTTGGAAAATGTTTGTCCAAAAACTTTTTTGACAAAATATCTCAAGACTAGAAATCTAAAGCTTAAAAATGATTTTTTGAAGACCTTGATACGACCATTTTTCACTGCGATACAGCATTCTGAAAAATCACTGAAATTCGTAAATTTTTTTGATCTTTTAATTTTTTCCATTAGTGTATATATAGATATATATTCCAATTGGAAACGATTCAGGCGGCCTTCACTATTTACGTTTCGATCCACCTGAAATCAGTCCATTACTATTTGAAGATAACCCCCGGCACTGGACTGAAAGCGAAAGTTTGCACTCAATTAATTCTTTTAGGTACAGCTCTGGTAATTTATTTTCAAATATTGTTTTTGCCTTTACTTCGGCCTTTTATTTTCGCTTTTACAAAACAACAAAGAACATAACCATACTTTTTCCGATTGCCAAGATTAGAAAACATTTTAAGAACATACAACCCAATTCTTAGCAGGAGGTGCCAATAACACATAAAAACGCTGGTGTTAAATTTGTTGCAGCTCAAATTTCATTGGTCTGCCAATGAGCATTTGAGAGAATTTTCAAGTCTCAAATGTATTTCTTTCAACGTATTATAGGTGCACATCTGGCCATCCAGGGGAGAGTATCATTTGGAGACTGAATTTTGGCTCATGCAGAGTTGTGGATTGCTGAACCGCGCTGTCAGCCACCTGAACACCTGTCAAAGCAACTATTCGCTTTGCGATATTAGGCTAAATAATTGTTAATACGGAAGTTAATTTCAATGATATTTACCTAATTTTCATCTTTCTTTCATTTAACAGTGCGTACTAGTCACTTGAAATAAAATCATAACTTCCTAATGCAACCTCCAAATATCATGTTAGTCATAGCCGTCGACATTTAAACTAAAGCCGGGATGTATAGAAAAAGTCATGACCGTCTACATATACAATACGGCATTTTCACTTCAACCACTAACTAACTTCACCTCGTTTAATTCTGATGAGATAACAATTGACCAAATATATGGGAATCTGATAATTTTTGCTATATTTTTCTAATATCTTCGTAAAAAGTAGTTTTTTCTGAATAAGTGCATTTGAAAATAGTTTTCCCATTTTGGGACTATTTAATGCAATAAGAAAATGATAATAATTATTATTCATTATTCATTAAATAGTTTAACATTTTAAGTACTCACTAGACCCTAAAATAGTAAGTTTAAATCTGGTATAAACTTGCATATTCAGAAATAGAAAGGATTATTTTAAACTTTTTATTCCAATTCAAATGTTATATTCCGCTTCAGCAAGTTTATTGGGTGACGTTTAAATTCATGTTTTCCCTTTAGCATTAATATAAATCTCTTGAAAAACTGTTTTGAAATATTATATAAATAAAATTGTATAATTTCCATAGGGGTTTTCATGAAAATAACATTTTATTTACTGAGAAACTTTTAAAAATTGGTCTAGTTCCATGCCCTACAATGGAAAAAACCAAGCAGTGGTGGGACAACTAACGCCGCGCGTAGGCCCAACTATTTTAGTTTGTAATATATGCAGCTGCTATTAAAGTGGTTGAGGCTGCTACTTTTATTCGCAAGATTGGCAGTAGTTGTCCTTACTACTTCATTTGTTCTCGCTACAACTTTCGATGGTAGGTACTACTTTCAGGTAGTTGTATTAACTACTTTAAATAGTAAGCGTTACTACTTAGTTATTAAGTCTTACTATTAAATTAGTTATTTTACAAATAAATTAGTTGATCTTACTACTTAAAGTAGTAATTCTTACTATTATATAATCTTATATAATATTACTATTCAATCTTATATTTTCTTACTATTCATATAATTATATTCATCCCACTAGAAAGCTGAATTGCCACGATGATGTATTAATACAAATTAGGGTACCTTTTCACGGAGACCAGTTTTGAAGTATTTGTTGAATTTATTTGACACATCGAGTTCGCATCTAGGTTATCAATCAATCAAATTTGCCATAATCCAACAAAGTAACTAGAAATAAATCCTATGAAAAATATTTATTCCACGATTATTTTAAAACAGGCCTCCGTGAAAAGGTGCCCTAGGCACCTTTTCACGAAACCAGATTGACACTAGAAAATTCCCAAAAATATTATTTTTTGACAAAGTGATATATACGTGGTAGAGAAGGGTTGATTTTATACGTTAAGGATTGAAGCCCAAAAATCGGAGTGGATATTTTGGAGGTGCCCAAAAATCAGAGACCACATTGACACTAGAAAATTCCCAAAAATATTATTTTTTGACAAAGTCATATATACGTGGTAGAGAAGGGTTGATTTTATACGTTAAGGGTTGAAGCCCAAAAATCGGAGTGGATATTTTGGAGAAGCACAAACATCAGAGACCCCATTGACACTAGAAAATTCCCAAAAATATTATTTTTTGACAACGTCATATATACGTGGTAGAGAAAGGTTAATTTTATACATTAAGGGTTGAAGCCCAAAAATCGAAGTGGATATTTTCGAGGAACCCGAAAATCAGAGACTACGTTAACACTAGAAAATTCTCAAAAATATTAGTTTTTGACAAAGTCGTATATACGTGGTAGAGAAGGGTTGACTTTATACGTTAAGGGTTCAAGCCCAAAAACCAGAGTGGGTATTTCCGAGGAGTCCAAAAATTAGAGACTCTACTGACACTGAAAAATTCTCAAAAATATTAATTTTTGACAATGTCATATATAGATGGTAGAGAAGGGTTGATTTTATACGTTAAGGATTGAAGCCCAAAAATCGGAGTGGATATCTTGGAGGAGCCCAAAAATCAGAGACTACATTAACACTAGAAAATTCTCAAAAATATTATTTTTTGACAGCCATATATACGTGGTAGAGAAGGGTTGATTTTATACATTAAGGGGTGAAGCCTAAAAATCGGAGTGGATATTTTGGAGAAACACAAAGAACAGAGACAACATTGACACTAGAAAATTCTCAAAAATATTAATTTTTGACAATGTCATATATAGATGGTAGAGAAGGGTTGATTTTATACGTTAAGGATTGAAGCCCAAAAATCGGAGTGGATATCTTAGAGGAGCCCAAAAATAAGAGACTACATTAACACTAGAAAATTCTCAAAAATATTATTTTTTGACAGTCATATATACGTGGTAGAGAAGGGTTGATTTTATACATTAAGGGGTGAAGCCTAAAAATCGGAGTGGATATTTTGGAGAAGCACAAAGAACAGAGACCACATTGACACTAGAAAATTCTCAAAAATATTATTTTTTGACAAAGTCATATATACGTGGTAGAGAAGGGTTGATTTTATACATTAAGGGTTGAAGCCCAAAAATCGGAGTGGATGTTTTGGAGAAGCACAAAAATCAGAGACCACATTGACACTAGAAAATTCCCAAAAATATTATTTTTTGACAACGTCATATATACGTAGTAGAGAAAGGTTGATTTTATGAGTTAAGGGTTGAAGCCCCTAGTGTTAGTAGAGTCTCTGATTTTTGGGCTCCTCGCGAATACCCACTCTGATTTTTGGGCTTCAACCCTTAACGTATAAAATCCACCCTTCTCTGTCACGTATATATGACTTTGTCAAAAAATAATATTTTTGAGATTTTTTTTTAAATTTATCTGCTATATCATCAGACATTGTACCTTACCGACAGTAGATCAACCCTTCAAAACATGAAGGCAGAAAATCTACACAATATCGATCGCGTTAAGAATCTTCAATAACAGAAAATGCTTAACGTCTTAATAAGACTAGATGGAAAATAATACTTTTAAATTAAAATTATTTCTTAGAAAAAATATACTACTCGCATCTTCCCTCCATTGGGAAACTTCTGATTTCTGGTGAGGTGCTTTTCCAATTAAGCTGTTAGAGGGATCAGAATAAGAACTCTTAATTCAAGAAAATAACGCTAATTTTTAGCTAGGTGTTAATAATTCAAGTAATTTTTTTTAAATTTATCTGCTATATCATCATCTTGTACCTTACCGACAGTAGATCAATCCTCCAAACCATGAAGGCAGAAAATCTACACAATATCGATCAAGTTGAGAATCTTCAATAACAGAAAATGCTTAACGTCTTAATAAAACTAGATGGAAAATAATATTTTTAAATTATTATTATTTTCAACTAAAATGATGAATCTTTAGCACAAAAAATATCCATTTTCATTCAATTATTTTAATATTTAACCAAGTAGTCGAATGCAAACAATTTTCAGTCAAGACAGAAAAAAAATTGAAATAAATTGTTGAATATTTTCAACAAAAAATTTCAAAAAACTGTTCTCTTATAGTTTAGAAATCAAGTAATTGGTTGAGAATTCGTCTGTTTTTGTAAAACATGAATCTTATTGGTTAAAAATTAATCTGTTGAACATAGAATTTATTTTATAACAAATAAAAAGTTCTCTTAAAATTTAATCTAAAAACAACATAATTCCTTTCCTGATCGATTCAGCGAATCGAAGTGCAGAACCTACCTAATGTTAAATGGATTCGATCTCCTTTGAAATAATTTTCATAATATTGTTTTTTTTTGGTTGTCGAAAATTGATTTTTTAAACAGAAAATTCAACTATGACATTTTTAATAGAAAACTAAAATTTTAAATTAAAGTGTGATCTTTTTTTGTTAAAATCTAACTAATTGTTTAAAAATTTATGGATTTTGTTAGAAATTCGTCTTTTTTAGTAGAAAATTAATCTTCTTGTTTGAAAATTCATCTTGCTGATTGAGGATTCAACAATTTTTCGGACAATTCTTATTTTTTCAAAATTAATTTATTTAAGTGAAAATTTAACTTTCCATTTTTGGTAAAAAATGTATTGATATTTTTAATTACAATCTGTTTTTATAGAGAACTCAGATATTTTTTTATATTACACTTCTTTAAAAATGATATTTTTTAGATAAAAATCATATATTTGTTTGAAACTTTCTAGATTTTGTAGAAAACTCGTGATTTTTAATTAATTTTATTAATTAATATTTTTCATTAAGGATTCAGTTATTTTAAAAAATTCCTTCTCAGATTGTCAAAAACCAATTTCTTCAAAAGAAATTTCAATGCTATTATTTTTGTTGAAAATTGATATTTTAAATTGAAAATTGACCTTTTTTATTTAATAATTCAATTTTTTTATTTTTCTGCTTTGGTAGAAAATTAATCCTTTTAGTTTAAAGTCGATCTTTTTTTATTAATGATTGAACTATTTGGAAAGAAATTAAACTGTTTTCATACAGTATTTGGAAATTCAGAATTTTGTTGAAAATTCGTCATTCTTGGTAGAAAAATAAGCTTCCTTTCAATTTTTTTTGAAAATTCCTTCATAATTAGTTAGAAATTAATTTATGTAAGACAAAATTAAATTATACCATTTATGCTAGAGAATTGATATTTAAAAGTAAAAATTGATCTTTTTTAGTTGAAAATTCAATCTTTTGTTTCAATAAGCACATATGTTGAAAATTCGTCTTTTTGGTAGAAAATTAATTTTCTTTGTTAAAATATCATCTTGTTTATTGACGATTCAACTATTTTCTTGATTTTTTCTTTTTATTAAAAGTTAATGTCTTGAAGGAAAATGTTAATTATATCATTGTTGGTTGAAAACTGATAGTTTTTTGTAGAGACTCAATTTTATGGTTAAAAATGCATCTGCTTTTTATTTTTATTAACATAGATGTCCAAATTCGATTTTTTGTTGTCTTATATAGCAAAAAAACGTCTTGCATAATTTACTATAAAAAAATGTTAATCGCTGAAAGATTCTGCTATATAATATCTAGAACCTGCCTCATTTTAAGTAAATTCTATTTTATTTTAAATACTTTTTATAATATTGTTCTTGCATTGAAAATTAATTTAGTTAAAAATTATATTATTTCTTAAAAAAGACTTTTTTTTTAAATAAAAAATTAATCGTTGTGATTGAAAATTCATCTTTTCTTTTTAAACTTTTACCATCTGGTGTGGTGTGCATCTGCTTTAATTAAAATTTTAAATAACCTGTAGAAAATTTCATTTTTTTGATTGAATATTAACTTTTATAAACTGAAAACTGAATTATTCTATTTTTGTTTCAAATTATATATTTTTTATTGAAACTTCATGTTTTTAGTTAAAAATTATCTTATGGGTTAAGAATTAATCTGTTTTTTATTATTCTTAAGATAGATGTACAAATTCCATTTTTGTCTTATGTCAGAAAAAACCTCTTGCATAATTTACTATATAAAATGTTAATCGCTCAGAGATTCTGCTAATATATAATGTGTAGAACCTGCCTGATTTTAAGTGAATTCTATCTTATTTTAAATATTTTTTATATTATTGTACTTGGATTGAAAATTCATATTTTTTGTTAAAAATTTTAATATTTGGTGTCAACTTCGCCTTTCATTTTTTTTTAATGAATATTAACTTTTGTATACTAAAAACTGAATTATTCTATTTTTGTTTAAAATTTGATCGTTTTCATTGAAACTTGATCTTTTTTAGTTAAAAATGGAATTATTTGTTTGAAATTCCCGTATTTTGTATAAATTTAAAGTTAGTGTAACGTTGGTGTATTTTTAATTATAAATAAATGTTTTAGTTATCATTTGCATTCAATACAAACATTAAAATTAAATATTATTCCTGTGAAGCATGGAATTTGTTATAAAATTTCATTGCTGATATAAAACGCGGTAGCAACTTATTAAGATTTTGAGTTTAATCTTAAATTTGGAATCAAAGAGCGAACTGATCGCAGTTGTAAAATTTATCCAAAAGACGTAGGATAAATACATAAAAAGCTATTTTTTATTATAATCCTGATTAAAATAGTTTCTGTTTTTTCACCAAAAATTTTACAAATTTGAATGAAATTTTTGTGAAAGTTCCATACAAATTTTCACTAATTTTCAATGTATTTCAAACACGGAGTATTTTTTCGCATTAAGAAAAATTAGTGAAAGCTTAACTTTCGTAAAGTTTTTGTAGTACATTTTCGTAACTTTTCATAGCAAAAAATATAATATTATAGACTTTTGTAGATATACGGATTATTTATATTAGAGTGGCAAAAATGATCTAATTCTGCGACTGGCAGATCACTCTTGTATTCTAAAATTATTTCCTAACCTCAAAATCTCTAAAAGTTGTTATCGCATTTTACACCATCAATGGACTTTGCTAACAAAAATTAGTACAAATTCAATGCTTTAAAGGAATATTAGTTAATGTTAATGTTTATATTAATAAAAAAAATAACTTCAACATTAACTTGTAATTAAAAATATACTAACCCCACGGAAAGAAATCTCAGAGTATATACTAAAGATTCTCAAGGCTCTGAGAAGCTCAGAGAAATTCTCCGCAGGCACTCAGGTAGATATATTTAATTGTCCAGATAGCTCGTTTAAATGCTTTGAAGGCTTTAAAATGTCCTTTCCGAAATTGAAATAAAAATAAGATCATAAATAACAAGCAGAGAGGCTTAAATTGAAATAAGAATTCGATCATAAATAACAAGCAGATGCCCTGTATTGCGATTGCAGTGGTACGGTTGGAAATGTGGTGGTAAATGAGAAGCGTTGATTAGTATTATCGACCTCGAAATTTGATTCAATTATTACTCCCAACAGTGATCCAAAAATACTTGCGCATGCTTGAACTGTGCGTCATTCATTGACTCTAGTTCGCGTACGTATTTAAAAATCAAGTACAGACACGCACCGTAGCCAATGAACGTCATTCAAATCCAAGCGAGCGCAGATCAAGGCAGCTCCGTTGGGATCATTAACTATAAAAAAACACGTGTAACACTCCATTACTGTCTAACTCTCGAATGCCTCTGTCCAAAGATATTTTTGCTCTGTCGCACGCGTGTAGCTATCAAAGAGCGAGCAATCGTGACCATTTTTTCGATATTTTCCAATGCTGTCTAACCCACTGACGCCTCGTGTCGCACGCATATCCTATATATGAGAACTCGTGACCTCCATTAGTAGCGCACGGGCGCTGAGTCTTACAATGGTCAAGTTAATCACGTATTTTATGGCGACAGGCGACATCTTTCTTCAGCGCATAAAATCAATCGAAATAAAAAATTAGATTTCTACTTTTATCGATCGCCGATAATTATTAACGTTTTATGTCTTTTTATTTTCACTTTCAATAACATCTGTTATTTTTAATGAATTATTATCATGTATAATATTTAAATTTGTTTCTCATAATTCTTCAATTGTTACATTAAATTACTGAAGATACTTTTCACCAGAATGTGGTTTATTCAATGTTACAGGAATAATAATTTAAAGTTTATGTTAAAAACTAATTTTTTTGA
>NC_046664.1:117378497-117382418 GCF_010883055.1 Belonocnema kinseyi
CCCAAAGCTCTGTGACGTTTCCCGCCTTTATTTCCTACCTCTTGCCCCCCTGACCAAGCAACTATTTTTTCACTCCTAACCTCAAAAACTTCACACGCTCCACTTGACAAAAAGAGTTCTTTCGCGATCGAAATTTATTAATTAATAAAATTAATTTTAAATTTTACATAAGTGAGTCATTAACAAAATTTTCGAACGATTTAGTTATAATAATATTTTATTTGTTTTTATATCTGCAAAATATAAAGCTTAATAATATCATGTTATACATGCTATTAATTTTTTTATAGTAATATTATATTTCTATTTTATGCTTTAAAATTATGTACAAAATAAAAATAAAATATAATTTTCCTAAATTTTTAACTGGTTTATTCAATGTTAAAGGAATAATTATTTAAAGTTTATCTTCAAATTTTATTGTTAGAAATAATATAAACGATTATTAAATTAATAGATATACTACGAAAACATTACGTTTAATAACATTATTATATAAATTATAATTAAAATTTTGATTAAAACATAAAGTTATTATAGGCTAAATTACAATTAAATAAATTTATTATATTAATGTTTTAATTATGTTAATGATATAATGTTAAAAAAATTGTTATTTATAGATTAAAATTAAATAATACCGTATTTTTATTTTAAAGCAATCTAATACAAATTTTATAACTATTTAATATTGGGGCTATATCAATTATAAATTTTACACAATTGAGTCATTAACAAAATATGTTTTTTTCACGTTTTGGTTATAACAATAATATTTCCATGATTTATGTATTTGCAAATAATAAAGCTTAATAATATTACGTTATACACGCTTATAATTTTTACAATAATATTATATTCATGTTTCATATTTTAAAATTATTTACAAATTAAAAATTAAATATAATTTCAATCAATTTTAAATTGTTTTATTCAATGTTACAGGAATAATTTTTTTAAAGTTTATCTAAAAATATAATTTTGTTAAATAATATGAAAGATTATTAAATCAATAGATATATTGTGAAATCATTAAGTTTAATAATATTATAATATACATTCAAATTTAATAATAAAAAATAAAATATCAAAGTACATGAAGAGATATGTGGAAGTTTTGAAACGAATAAAAAACAATGAAAATTTATAAGATGTTTTAGCACTTCTTTAACAATTCAGGATGATGAAATAAATTCTTTAGGTTCCCAAAACAATTTCTTTCGATTTTTTAATTTGACAAATGAGCTTTAATACCTTAAACCTTGGAAGAATTTCCGAAAATTTATGGAATATTTATCATTTCTTCTGAAATTATACAAGCCCTAAATCCTATATATGAAAACTCATAACCTCCATTAGTAGAGCATGGAGGCTGAATCTTACATAGTGGATTTAAGCACATAATTTATGGCGACTGGCGACCTATGTTTTAAATGTATAAAATTAATCGAACTTAAAACTATATTCCTACTTTTCATCGACCGCCAAGAATTATTTTAATTCGTGTCTTTATTTTCACTCTCAATAACAGCTGTTATTTTTAATAATAAATTTTTAATTACTTTATTCAATGTTAAAGTAATATTTATTTCAAGTCTATCTTAAAATTTCATTCTTTTAAATAATATAAACGATTATTAAATTAATAGATATATTGCGAAATCATCAAGTTTAATAATATTAATATATAAATTACAATTAAATAAATTTATTATATTAATGTTTTAATTATGTTAAAGATTTAATGATGAAAAACTTATTATTTTAGATTAAAATTAAATAATATCGTATTTTTATTTTAACGTTATCTAATCAAAATTTATTAACTATTTAATATTGGAGCTATATTAATTCTAAATTTTACGTAATTGAGCCATAAAAAATTTCTTTTTTGTTCACGTTTTAGTTATAATAATAATATTTTCATGAGTTCTATATTAACAAATTATAAAGGTTAATAATATTATGTTATACATGCCTATAATTTTTTATACTAATATTATATTCATATTTCATATTTTAAAATTATTATTTATTATTTTATTATTATTTACAATTAAGTTTAATAATATTGTAATATAAATTAAAATTTAATAATAATAAATAAAATATGAAATTACATAAAGATTGGGTTTAAATTGTTTAATATTTAGTAAAATAAATATGTTATTTCCTTTAAGATTATGTAATTAAATATTGGCTATTACTTTCGTGATAGATGGTTCTTTTTTTCTTTTAAATAATTGGTTTACAATTATATAATTTTTTATGGTGCCTCCGATATTGTGAAATGAGTATTTAAATTCAATTTTCTAAATTATATGTACACATATTTTTATTTTTTTCACTTAGCTACAAAGCCTATTAATAAATTAAATGTAGAGAAATCCAGTTTCAAATTTGAATGAGAAGATAATGTAAACATTATTTGAATGTTTTCATTAAAAGAATTGTGTAATGATTTTTATGTTGTGAAATGATTAATTAATTATCAACTAATTTTACAAAAACTCACATTTTCTGGAATTAGTCTAAGAGTTTATTAATAAAGAAAAATTTTACAAATGAATGTTGAAATTTAAAAAAATGTATTAACTTAAAAATTATGTAAAGGTTTTAGTGAGAATTATAGTTAGTGCTTTTTATTTTGTAAAATGACTATTTGATATAAGCTGAATATTTGTTTTCGAACATTAAATTGAATAAAGATTAAAATTTATTACCTTAAATTTAATTAACATAAGTAAAAAATAAATACATTATTTACTTGTAGGTTATATAATGGAACATTAAATTTGATTTTCATAATAAAAATTTATTTATTTTTTAAGTTTCTCTCTTTCAATTAAGTAATTTTTCGGAATTATGCTGGTGTTCTGAGATTAATATTTTCATTCAATTTTCAAAAATATATGTAAAAATGTTCAAATTTTTTCCCTTAAATGAATATTAAGTCACTAAAAAATGAAATTTTTATAAATAACATTTAAATTTTGTTAAAAGATATATGATCATTTCAGTTAAAATAATTGTTTAATGATTTTTATTCTTTGAAATTACTGAATAATTTTTAATTGATTATATGATGAATCGAATTTCCACAAATAATTGCAAAAGAATATAATTATTTGAGGTTTTTTAATTTATGAACTGTTTAATTCATTATTAGCTGATTAACTTTGTTCACAATGTTAAATCATATACAGTTTAAATTTAAAATGTTTAAAATTAAGTAACCTGCATTGATTACAGTAGTCTAGCTTGTCCGAGCTATTGTGTACCGGCCCCAACTTGGATAATAGGGAAACTCTGATAAAAACGGAATTAAAAAAAAAGAAACGCTCGTCGTAATAAACTGAAAGTGGAGACTTATAACGTAGAGGGTATATAAATTATTAACAAATAAGAGCAGAGGTTTGGGAAAATCTGTTCTGGTTGGTTAAGAAAGTTCATATGTATGAATAATGCATAAGGGTTGAACAATACGAACTACTATTGCGCTATAGCTCGGATAAGACGGGTAAACTATTTTTGTTTCAGCCTCGTATAATCGCGAACTCGGATAATGCGGCCTCGGATAAATTAGGTTCTACTGTATTTAGTTTCAGATTATGTATTTAAATATTAGCTGATAGCTTTTGTATCGAAGTTTATTTTTTCTTTCAAACATTCATATTTCAAGTATATGAATTTTTATGATGATTGTGATAATTGTGAAATGAGATTCTGAATTTCATTTTCAAACTTATATTTACATATATTTTAATTTTTTTAAAATTAATTCACAAGGTAAGTAATACATTAGAGGTATAAAAATGCTGTTTTAAATTTAAAGGAGAATATAATATAAACAATATTTGAGTGTAGAAATGAAAATAATTGTTTAATGCTTCTCATTTTGTAAACTGATTAATTAATTAT
>NC_046664.1:117382518-117386316 GCF_010883055.1 Belonocnema kinseyi
TTCACTTAAGATTATATAATTGAATATTGAATATAATGTGCATGATAAAAGTGAATTAATACTTCAAATACCACAGTTTTAATTCAATAATTTTTCAAATGATTCTAATGTTGTGAAATGAGTATTTGCATTTAATTTTTATAAAAGTGTTTTAATTTTGTTCTTGGATAAGTATCAAAAGTTGCCAAGCGATCAAATTTTCAAAAATGAAAGTGAAAATTAAAAAAGGGATAGGGGAAACTATTTCAATTCTTAAATGAAAATTACAGTTTAATTCTTTTCATGTTATAAACAGATTAATTAATTATTAGTTCATTAATACTTTTCACAATTCTAATTACATAAAGATTAAATTTTAAAATTTAAATTTGAGTTAACAAATTGATGATTTAAGTGAATGTTATGTTATTAAATGCCGGTTATAATTGATATAATAACATTTTATTAATAGTTGAAATACAACCTTTTTAATTTGATTATTTATTCAAATTTTTGTTTTGTTGTGAAATGAGTTTCGGAATTATGATTTCTAAATGATCCGAGTATATATTTTACTTTTTTCTGGAATATTTGAACATTTTATCACTAACACAAATTTGTAGAAAAACACCAAGTAAAAATTATTTGAATAATTCATTCTAAAAATAACTCTTTAACGCCTTGTATTTTATGAACAGAATAATTACTTATTATTAGCTAATTAATTTCTTTACGATATTTGATTACATAAAAATTGCATTCATTGATATAAGATATGAACTTTTTAATAAAAACATATTTATATTTAACCTATTTCTATCAGAGTTATATAGTTTTTCGAAATGTTGATGATGTTTTGAAATTATTATATGAATTAAGTTGTCAAAATCATATATACATGTGTTTTGTTTCTTACAAAAACAAGTATTGAAGGTTATTAATAACTAAGATTTTCAGGAAGGAAATTTAAAATATATATAAAGTAAGAGTAAATTTATTATTTCAATGAAACACATTTTCTGAAATCAGTTTAAAAGCTTAGGAGTAAATAAAATTTTTAAAAATAAAATGTCAAATGAGAAAAAATATATAAAGTTAAAGTTTTTGAAATGTTTTATAACAGAATTATATTTTTATGGTTTTTCTTTTGCAAAACTGTTAATTGATTGTTAGCTAATTAACGCTTTCTGATCATTAAAATAAATAAAGATTAAAACTTAGTCCCTGAAATTTAAGTAACATAATTTAATTATTGACTTAAAGGTTATATAATGGAATATTGAATATAATTTTAATAATAAAAGGTAATTTAAATTTGCAATTATATTATTTCAATTAGATCATTTTTCAAATGATTCTGATATACTGAAATGTGTCTTTGCATTCGATTTTTCAAATCATATGAAAATACGTTTGATTTCTTTCTGAAATTAGTATCAAAAGTTACCAATAAAACAAATTTTTTTAAATGAATGTGATATTAAAAGAAATGTAAACATTTTTCCTATGTTCGAGTGAAAATCATTGTTTAATGCTTTTTAAGTTATAATTTATCAAAAAATCAATGAATTGTTAAATGACTAATTTTTTCACAACACCTAAATAGATAAAGATTCAATTATAAATGTTTTGCTACCATATTATAATCCGGAGTTTTTAAGAAGAAAAAAATGTTCTCTTTTTTTACATCTGGGTAATCGTTTTTTTAATATTCAAAGATATAAGTGAAATAAAATTATCGGAAGAACTTATTTTAAGAATTAGAACAATAAAAGCGTCTTCATAATTTTGAAAGATTTTGAGAATAATATTTTTTAAACAGTTATGAGAAAATTTCAAGCAGTTAATAATTAATTCTGATATAATAATTGTTTATTTTAAAGATTTCAAAAATTGTTGAAAAATAATATGGAAGATTTTAATAAAATTATTTCCATTTTCCGTGATTTAATTCAAATTTAGGTAAACTTAATTTTTTTAGGGCGTCAAGAGAAGGGAAAATATATAGTTTAGTTTCATGGGGAAATTTCAAACAATTTTTTACTAATGAGCTCTAAGAGCTCATTAAAAAATCAGTAAATTTAATAGATATTTACAAGTTTTAACACCATTAAAAAACAATAAAAATTTATAAGATTCTTTAGGACTTTTTTGAAAATTTAGGATAATAACATAAATTCGTTAGGTATCCAAAACAATTTCTTAAGAATTTTTAATTTGAAAAATGAGCTTCAGCAAAAAATTCAAAAAAGATTTTAAAACATCAAATAATTCCTTAAATTTCGAAAAAGAGTACAAGATTTTAAACCAAGATGTTTTAATTTTGTAACATTAAAAAATAAATTAAACTATAAAATTCTATAAATATTTCGAA
Organism: Belonocnema kinseyi; assembly: GCF_010883055.1. Taxonomy (NCBI): domain Eukaryota; kingdom Metazoa; phylum Arthropoda; class Insecta; order Hymenoptera; family Cynipidae; genus Belonocnema; species Belonocnema kinseyi. The sequence continues at coordinate 117,384,872 of NC_046664.1, forward strand.
AATTTACAACAATAAAGAAGATTCCTATTATTATTTTGTAAAATGCCGTAAAATATATTTTTTTCTTAATCTAGATTTTTTTTGGCGAATATGAATTAATTAAACCTGGATAGCATTTCCGAGAATTTATGGAATATTTATTATTTCTTCTGAAATTATAAAAGACCTAAATATCTTTTGAAAAGGCTGAAATTTTTCTAATAATTTGTAAAATCCTGTGAAATAAAAAAAAAAATATATACATATATATATATATATTTAAATCTTCTGCATTCTTTTCTTGACACATCGTGAATATTTAAAAATCTTTCCTAATTGTCTCATGAAAATGATAGAACCTATATAATTCTGTGAAAAAATGCTGATACTTCTTCCCTTGTAAATAAATTTAAAGTGTAACTAAACAAATATAAAAAAAGCATTGTTGTGTTATGTCAAAATATTGTTTAATTTATTTCTATACCGCACTTCATTCTGAAAATCTATTTTTATTTACGAAACGCCTTGTAAGTTTTTTTAAATAATATAAAAAAAATATTACGTTACTGCAGTTAGGGTATGGGAAGGTAAAAGTGTTTAAAATAACGTTACGGAATATATGAACGCTCCCTAATAATAGTACTCGTACATTTTACGATGCATTGATACACTGAATTCATTCTTTCAGAATCTAATTTCAACAAGAATATAAGTCTTCCGAAAATTTTAACAAATGAATTGTTATTAGAAAATTGAGAAAATTATAAAAATGAGTATAAAAGTGAGCGCGCGCACATATTAGTATAGTAGCAATGAAATCGAGTATTGTGACAATCAACATCGACAATATCGTTTAGAGATTTTATATTAAGGATCGCGCCAAGCACAATTTTTATTCCAAGACACTAATAGTCACTGGTAAATGGGAGGAAATTAAAAGTTAGGTAATTATTATTATAACTTACCTGCTTATCAACATCTATTTTACCCAAATAACGCCCGACAAAATCATCTTGACAGGTGACTGACAGTTTGTAGACGAGACTTCACGTTGCTCTAAATGAGAAAAAACAGTTTCTAAATTATGCTTTTACCCTGGATTCTCCGAATGAACCTGTGTGGCTAAAAATTTGTTGCAACTCACTTGAACACCGATTTCGGTGTACATTGGAGGATCGGCGATTTTCTGCGAATTGCATACAGTGCTTTAGATTGAAAATTCATTGGCACCGTCTATTATTTATTGAATAAATTACAGTTAAATCTTAGTTGTTTTTTTATCAAACTTTTTAGCATTTCCTCGAAATGTGCTATAAAGAAAATAGTCACCTCCGTTGTTTATAACGTTGCTAGAGGTAAATTGAAAACCGTAATTATCTAAAGATTTTCTTCACTACATCAGAAAATTCTTGATAGCAGCCTGAAAACAAATCTCAATTTTTTAATTTCAAAATACATAAGTTATT
>NC_046664.1:117386416-117407627 GCF_010883055.1 Belonocnema kinseyi
TTAAAAAAAATTGCTATTTATCTCTATTCTCTTCTCATTTCATAAAATCCAGAGAAAGGTGACAAAAAAACATAAAGCTGCATCTTAAAAAGATAATGTACGTAGCGAAGTAAGAAATAAATTTCACATAAAAAAATTCTGCCTTTCAAAGGAATAAAGTGAAATGTGCTTGTTAACATATATCAAGCAGGAGATGCACGTTCCAATGCGTTTGTGCACTTCGCCTTCCATTTGAATGTCAACTCACCCAGGCAGAGTAATACTTTCGTATCACGAAAACTAGCTAGTAAACCTAAAACCGACGTTACAGACTATCTTCGTGGAAAGGCATTTAATTAAGAGTCAATCTACTTTCCATTCATCATCATATAGAAAATTCAGAAAATCAGGGTATAAAATTTCCGTTTCCATTCACATCAGAGAAGGTATGAGATTTGGGTACAATTTGACCGCCCTTCCCCAGTTTTTGTCAAATGTCCATGTTTTGAGACCCCCTGAATCAGAAAAAATAGCTTTTAGGAATGTTTCTGTCTGTATGTCTGCCTTTATGTCTGTCTGTATGTGAGCACGATAAATTTTGAAAAAATTAATCTATTAGATTGGCCTTTGGTTCACTTTTTAAGTGTCTTAAGCTAAATGTCAAGTTCGTTAGTTAGCCATTTTGTATAAAAGTTCTCAAATTAAGCGCATTTTGATAATTTTTGAGACCACATTTTTTCATGAATTAAAAGTTCTTTGTACATTTGTACATAGTACTTAAAAGGAAAAATGTTAATTTTCGATAGCCTTACAAGTCTATCTTAACAAACATTTGATTTTTGTCGAAAAATTGAACATTCTAATTTTGACGGCGCAAAAAATAAAAAATTGCATTTTGCGGTCAAGCTATGCAAGATATGAAAAAATGATAACAAAAACATTGTGCACCCAAGAAATATGTACAAATTTGTTATCAATCACTTTTTTATAGAACACGTAGTTTTTCTTTTATTTACAAAAAAACATTTCAAATACAAAAATAAAATTCTTTACACACGACACAAGCAAAGAAGATTGAAATAGATAACATTATTTGAGCGAAAGTAGAGCAAACAAAATGTATTATGCTATGTTATGCCATTTCCCAAAAGGATGCTTTTTGATGAGAATGGAAGTTCTTCTTTTAAATTTAAGGTTGAGAGGATGTTTATCTATGAAAAAAAGAATCTTTTTGCAGAAAATATTATCCTTTTGCGACAAACTTAACGTACTCTTGCAGTCAAATAATTCCGTTTCTGCAAAAAAAATTTCATGTCGTTCGAAACAAAACAGGCAAGAGGACGATGTTTTTATTCAATACTACTTATTTCTGAGTGAAAATGTATCTTTACATTGCATTCACTCGATTTGTAACTGTACATTTACTGTGCGATAGGTACGCCTGGCTCAAGAGAGGCTCCTCAGAACGTGGGTAACTACAAAACTCACCGAAAACACTCGGCGAAGATGGCCGGATTCGGAGTACTGCCTTGAAAATAAACACGGGTATGACACAATTATCTTTACAGATTGAGCGCCAGGGAGGACCTAACGGGCCCCTCTCGCCCACATTACAACTAACAAACTAACTAATATATTAAATATTTGTGAATGCTTTTGGAATCATTTAAAATGTAAATTTCGATAGAACTGGACCAACTTGTTAACATTATTGTAATATCAGGAGGCTTGTTATGAAATTCATTAAAAATATATGGGTGATTGTCAAAAAGTTGACCATTCTACATAATGAGATTTTCGAAAACGAAAAATGTACAGAACCCACAACGGTTTTTTTTTTCTAAATATCGGTGACCCAAGAGAATATGAAAATATAAAACTAAGAGATCAAGGAAAGTATTTGCGACGAATATGAATTTTACATGTTGCTAAAGGCCGCATGGCAGGACATGCGACCATGAAAATAAAAGTAAAATATTTTTAAAATATGTGAAACAGATTTGATTTTGAATTCAGCGTTTCAAAAAAATTCTCATTTTTTAGTATGATAAATTAAAATGGAGCGCCACTAAACATTTTATGAAAATTATTATGAAAAATAGTAATCATTATTAACAATTATTTAGAAACAATGTTTATATTGGTAATGTTTCCGCGTTTTAACCTAAAACAACAATATGGCATCACAAGACAAAAAAAATATGGGACAGACTTTGAAGTGATTTTTAAAATCCTTTACTCTAAAATATGAAATTTTCCTATTGATTTTTTTTCCTTTTCAACTTGAAATATTATACTATGTGGCAATTCTTCGTTTTAAATTTGGAATTGGAAACGATTGTTATATGTCCATTTATAAACCGGGTGTCAATATGCAGACCTGAAGTTTTCCTTTTTCCACTTGCTCTTTCATCTTCACGTTAGAGTAACTTCTTTTAGGCTGATCCGATTTGGCTTTTATTATAGTGGAAAGCTTGTTATCTGAAATTTACACTACTTTTGATATATCCTCTTACAAAATTGACAAAATTTCCTCATCCTGGCTTATTTTCTACTTTATAAAATTTAAATTTTTGCCGTTGAGTCTCGATACCGTCCATAGCGTTGCATAGATCGACTTGACAATTGATACACGTGTAGCTTAGACACTAAAGATTGTTCATGCCGCTACCCGAATGTATAATTGATAATAGTTTTTGTTTAATAAATCATGCAAAATAGCATTGACTGTATATCTGTATACAGGGTGACCAAAAAGTAACGAAACACCTAAATACATTTCCAGATAAAATATTTTTTCAAAAAGAGCAAGGTCGTCCGCCTGCGCTGATCTGTCGCACTGCTGCGGTGCGAGCTGGTTGAGTACCGTTTACCTATTGGATCGTCGCTCGAGAATCAGAAGTTTGCGACGTTGCCAATTTCGTTAACTGTCTCAGAAGTATATGTGTAACTTGTCGCGACATCCAATGAAAATAAAATATTTTTTTTTACTGAGCGATTGCGTCGGAAAGTGAGAGTTTCATGAGTAATATTCAACGCGTTTGATACAAGTGAAAAACGACTGCACAAAAAACACAAAATAACGCATATTGAAATACTTCAATATTATTTAATTGGTGAAACCTGATTTTATTGATTGTAATTTACAAGAGCATGTAAAGTCGGTTGAAATAATCTCGAAGAAAAAACAAGAAGTCATATAATTTGGTGAATATAAAAAATGTCCCACTGAGTTCCACCGAGATATTTAGTTTAAAATAATAATTAGGGTTTTCCTTATTACGTATAAAAAACCAGTTGCGGATAGCTGCGGTTTTGAGTTTATTCTCATTATTTATTTCAAGCTTCATATATGGCCATAACCTGAAAAGTTCAAGCACCTCTGTATTGACAACCGGTTCGATTAATTAATATAATTCCAACAGGGCTGTTATTTAACCAAGTTTCAATCCGACAAAATGACAATAATTTTAGGTGGGTTCACTTAACGTATTTTGTCTCACATGTTTCTTAAAAAAATAATTTTGACCTTATACTCATGCAAACTTAACCTAACCTTAACTTGAACTTACTTCTACGAAACGGTGACCCATCGCTTTGCTTTGTTGGCTTATCTCTTATTTTCGTAATTAAAACATTTGTATTAGCAAATATTTTCTGTGCATTTTTTAGAACCTGTACCTGACGATAAAACTTTCTCAATGACCAGGAGGGAAATATTCGATCTCGTAAAATCCAAATTACCTCTAACCCCAAAAAGAATGCTTAGACATTATAGAAAAAGAAATGTTTCTGAAAAGCTGGGAATCTTTTATGAAATGTCAAACAACATGAAAAGGAATATCAAAGTATTGCTCACTAAAAGCTCAAAAAAAAAATTGCAGGCTGTTAGAAGAAGAGGATGCAAGTCATACTCTGCGGTCATGATAAACTAATGTGAAATTTTATCAACATTGAGCTTCTTTCTGATATTTGTATAGGATCTATCCTACTATATCAATTTTTTGTCCAGTTTTCGAATATTTCGCCAATTGCTCTAAAGCTTCAGATAAAAACATTCTATACAATAAGAGAGTCAAATGTACAACACAAAGGAACCCGCAGAAAATGTACATGAAATGGCTTTCGGTCGATTTTGATTAAACTTCGTAAAATTGTAGTTCTCAATGTCTCTATCAAAAGTGTTATGGGGCACAAAGTCCGAAAATGGACAGTTTTCGAGTTATTGAAGTTTAAACATACAACCATTTTAAGAAACATTACCAAATATCTCGAAAATTGCAGATCTGCGAAAAAAATGTTCCCTATGAAAGTTATTGGGCTCTAACGGGGAAATGCAAAGAAAGTCATGGCCTTAAGAGACAGGTCATTTTTCAAGGGCATTCAATGTGACCTTGTCATTTATTGCTAATATTCAGCCAATAAAGACAAGATATGAAGAGGAAATTATTATAGAACCCATAGAGGCAAAAAATGAGAATGACTTAGTAAACAGCCAGCAAATGAAGGCAAGTCATGAGTGCGATTTAGTCATTATCTAAGCCAATGAAGGAAAGATTTGTCCAGGATGTTGTCAATATCTAGCCAATGAAGGCGTGAAATGAGCTTGATTTAGACAATATCCGGCCAATGAAGGCAAGTCATGAGTGCTCATGTGTAATCTTCATTGGCTAGATAATGACTAAATCACACTCATGACTTGCCTTCATTGGCTGGCTGTTGACTAAGTCATTCTAATTTCTTACCTTTATGGGTTCTATATTGATTTCCTCTTCATAGCCTGTCTTTATATGCTGAATATTAGCAATAAATCACAAGTTTACATTGAATGACCTTGAAAAATGACCTGTGTCTTAAGGCCATGGCTTTCTTTGAATTTTCCTGTCATAACCCAATGACTTTCATAGGAAACATTTTTTCGCAGAGCTGCAGTTTTCGAGATATTTGGTAATGTTTCTTTAAAGGGTTGGATGTTTAACCCTCTATAACTCGAAAACCGTCCATTTTGAGACTTTGTGCCCCATAACACTTTTGATCGAGACATTGAGAACTACAATTTTTCGAAGTTTAATCAAAATCGACCGAAAGCCATTTCATGTAGATTTTCTGCGGGGTTCTTTGTGTTGTACATTTGACTCTCTTATTGTATTCACTTTAATGTATTCACTTTAAACTACAGACATGTCAAATTTCTTTTATATTGTGTAACAATGCTCAAACGGGTAACGCGCAACAACCACTTCCAGTCCGCTCATTTTTTGGGGAGATCATTAATCGCGAGCGAGCGACTGCCGCGGCAAGGCCGCGCCAGCCGCTCAGTCCCGTGCATTGGAGCTCTCAAGAGGGGGCAAGGCGATGGTTGGGGCCCACTCATCACTAGCCCTTTTTTTTCAGCGCGACAGATCGAATGCGATTGGTTGGCACTCTATGTGTGTGCACTGACAGCTCGTGCTTGAGCTGTTTCTAGTGTCCTGCACACGTATTTTATTGTGCGAACACCTTAAGGCGCTACAAACGGCTGTCAAATTAGCTAGGAGCAAAAAACGGTATAGTTGTTGAACGCCATATTTTAAGCACATAATCTAAAGGCAATTATACCGGTCGGTTCAGCTCGCTTTTTCCCGAAAATGACCTTTTTGTTGTTTTTTTTTTGTAAATGAAAATGGAGTGTATTCTTTAGCTTTAAAGTGGCGCGAGTTATGGGGCCATCCATATACCACGTGGATATTTTAGGGGGGGGGGAAGGCGAAATTCCACGCTTGTCCACGAGGGGGAGGGGGCCGGGGGGTCGGGTTAGAATCCACGTGGACACATATTTCCCTAAATCTGTGGAAAATATACTGAAATGAGACAAGGTATACTCTAGGTATACTCGTACTTTTATATTGTGCGCGAGCGCAATTTTTATTTTAATCATAATTTTTCACGACTTTTTCTTTAAAATTCAAATCATGTTTAATCTCACGTTCCTAAGCTAATCCGAATGTTGTTAGCCAATCCATCGCTCCTTTTGGACTTCTTGATTTTGAAGGCTAATAATATCTGTATTTTCATAAAATATGTCCAGTTGGACAAAGTACAGGGGGGGGAGGGTGTTCGTACAAATTCCACGGCTTTCCACGGAGGGGGAGGGGGGGGGTCAAAAAGAAAAAGTTCTCTAAGAGCGAAAAAGTTCTTTTTGTTGTTGTTTTTTTTAATTGAGCGTGGAGAGTATTTTTTCTCACTTGAAACTGGCGTGCTGTGTACAGTACACGGGGTATACCATTGCATTGGCGTGTGGTAAGAGCGGCAACCTAACATAGGTTTTTACGATCCACTAAATAAGTATAATATAATTTTTTTGGTTTCTTCATACAATTTTTTCTAGTAAATGATTGTATTCGTACATACATTCATTATCAATTGCCGACTTACCAAAAGAAATGTATTTGCAACAACAAAATTTTGAACCGTGAAACGTAAAGGCAACAAAACTTGTTATTTAACATTTAAAAATTTTTTAAGATGATACATTTTTAACATTTGCAGTTTAGAGTTCTACAAATGTTCCGCGTCGAGGCAAAAAATCATTAATGTAATAAATAACAATTTGACCATTTTCCCTGAATTTTTAAACAATGTTTGTTTCAATAAATTTAAATTATTTAAACAATTATTAATTTCTAAAAAGGTAAAAATTAATCGTATTTTTTATTGAAATGTAATAGTTGGTGATTGCTTAATGTATTAAATTTGATTTAAAACATGATATTATCATTTAAACATTTAATTATTGTCTATTTACAAAATTTATAAAAATTAACCCAGAGATGTCCAATTTTTCTCAAATTGGTATCCTAAAATACTTTTTCTTGATTAATTACATAATTTTGATACATGTCTTCTCATTTTTAACAAATCTCTATTGCTTTAAACAATTTTTATTTGCTCTAGCAGTTATTTTTCAATAACTTAAGGAAAAATAAATTAAAATAGAACACATCCAATCATTGTTCTGACTATACAGTGTATGAATATATGTATAAACTATTTTCTAATTGTTTAAACAAAGTCGCAGACAAATCAAGCGAGAATTTGGTGCATCTGAACATGAAGCCAGGAAAGCGAAAGAGTTCGTTGCTGAAAGTGGAATTTTGACTTGTCCGGAAGCCAAGCGAGGCCAAAATTGGCAGAAAAGACTGAAAATTTGGTAATAAACTTCTACGAAGATGACGAGAATAGTCGACAGATGCCAGGTAATAAAGACTTCACATCTGTCAAAAAACTAGACGGTACTCGTGAGCAAGAACAGAAGAGACTGATTCTGTGCAATCTTTCGGAATTATATGCCAGATTTTTAGCTCTACATGAAAATGTGAAGATTGGATTTTTAAAATTCGCACAACTAAGGCGCTGAAAATGGGGGGGGGGGCAAGAATTGGTGCTTTTACCCTACGTGTTGGACATTAAGCAGACTTTGAAAATCGATTTAAAGAAATATATTAGTTAGCACCTAAAGACTTTTCACCCTCCATTTACATGCGTATAAATTTCAAGAAAATTTCTGCACTCATAAAAATTCAATTAAATAATACGTTAAAACCGATAAATTACACATTAGTATAATCTTTTACGATTTCGGCAAATCAGATACACAGAAAAACGCTGGTGTTAAATTTGTTGCAGCTCAAATTTCATTGGCCTCCCAATGAATATTTGAAACCATTTTCAAGTCTCAAATGTATTCCTCTTAACGTAGGTACACATCTGGGCATCTAGGGGAAAGTATCATTTGGAGACTGAATTTTGGCACAATGCCGAGAGTTGTAGAGTGCTGAACAGCGCTGTCAGCCACCTGAACAGCTGTCAAAGCAACTATTCGCATTTCGATATTACATTAAGTAATTGTTAATAAGGAAACTAATTGAAATAATATTTGCCTAATTTTCAACTTTCTTTCATTTAACAGTGTGTACTAGTCACTTAGAATAAAATGATAACTTCCTAATGCAACTGTCAAATTTTAGGTTAGTCATGGCCGTCGATATGTAAACTAAAACCGGGATGTGTAGAAAAAGTCATGACCGTCTACATATAAAATTAGGTACTTTTACTTCAATAACCAGCTAACTTAACTTTTTTGAATACAGAAAATCTAAAGGAAATTTCTTCGAACGAACAGGCATCAATTAAGATGCAGACTGTCGCGACTCACTTTTTACATCCCGACTTTAGTGGTTTGAATATCATGTAGAATTTGACTAACCTAAGATTTGGATATTATATCACGCGAAGTACAATTTTTATTCCAAGACACTAATAGTCACTGGTAAGTGGGCGGAAATTAAAAGTTAGGCAATTCTTATTATAACTTACCTGCTTATCAACATCTATTTCACCCAAATGACGCCCGAAAAAATCATCTTAACAGGTGACTGATAGTTTGTAGACGAAACTTCACGTTGCTCTGGATGAGAAAAAACAGTGTCTAAATGATGATTTTCCCCTAGATTCTCCGAATGAACCTGTGTGGCTCAAATTTGTTGCAATTCACTTGAACACCGATTTCGGTGTACAATGGAGGATCGGCGATTTTCTGTATATTTATATCAAAAAGGAATATAGTATCCATGAATAACCTATAAAAAATTTACTTTGGAAGATTAACACAAGTTCTATAAAATTTTATAAAAAATAGTGTATGTACATATGCATACATATAGCACACGCATCGCACGCAAATCACGCTGCAAGAAGGGGTTTAAAGATTCCTTAATTACTAACATAAGTCGCGAAAGTTTTAGGAATTTTGAGAAACGGCATGGTGCTACATAACTCGACTTGGAAACATTAAAAATTAAAAGTAAAAACAGGAAAGTATACTGTTTTAATATTGACAAAATTAGAATCGAATTAAATTTAAGAATATCCATTTTCATTTTTTTTTCAATCACACTGAAAAACACATGTCCATACATGAATCTTCATAAGTTTATAGGCAAGCATGAAGTTCTCCGATTCACATTGGGAGCGTTTGGCTATGAGGTTCGATTTGCGAATTCGGCTAAACTCAGGAGATTATTGGAGCTACTCGGATTTTTGGATACAGTAATTTGCAATTTCTTCAACTGAAGCTTACAATGTCTGTTAGCGTCTATAATATTACAGAAAATAAAAATATCTCTAATTGCTTTTCACTTTATGATTAACTATATTAATGTGTAGAATATTTGTATCAAATTATGTACCTCAAAGTATTAATTTCTGTAATTGCTTTTATATTATTTGATAATATAATTATCAATTTTTAGTGTTCTGCGTTTTCGTACATAAAATATCAATCTTTTTTATCAAATATACCAATTCTTGTTCTCAAGATATTAACTTTTCATATTCTAATTGTAAAGTTTCGTAAGTATGCTAACAATCATTTTTATATTTACACAATTTTTCCAAATCGTAATCGACTATATCAATAATGAATATTGAAATAGCAAGTATTGTTATACAATTTATTTCATTGTGGGTTTTCCCCGGTCAACTCATATTGCCGGGTTTATCCCAGTTTTGTCTCATTTCCCGGACCGTTAGACATCCTGAAAACTAGTGCCAGTATATTTAAAGGTTAACATGATCTCTATAACTGCCACATATTTTTAAATCATAGACATACAATTGTACACACAAGCACGTACACACGAAAGAAACGAAATTATATTGATCATGGTAGTTATAAACGCAACATAACCTCCCGTCTGATACAAACATACAATGTTACAAAGTAATAAAGAAGTGAACTTATTTGATCACATTCAATTTTTATATTTGTTCTGAAAAAAATTTAACTTTCGGTACGAAAATCACAGCTAAGATCCTTTAGGTATTCATACCGAAATTAGCGTTACAAACTCATGAAATATATTTCTGAAAAATTAGGACGGTCAAAGTTTCAGTTTTATCAAAGGCACTATTTTCTTATACAAATATGATCTAACATTTATTATACCTACCAGGGAATCATTATTTTTCTTTTACTATATGCTATATTTTTGCTGTTAGCTTTATTTCGTTGTGAACAAATCTGTTTACATGTGAAGATTTCCTATTATAATAAAACCATCTACTATCACATTGTTTTAAGATGAAAAGCGTCAGGTGTAAATAAAAAATCAACTTAGAATTTCTTAAATTTTTGCGACATCCACCTCTATAAATTCTGGTGATACCCTTTTCACACAAGCTTCAAGATAATTCGGCTTTTCACGTTGCGAAAGTTATATTATTCTAACTTGCATCCCAAAACATTATAGCTACTTTCAGTTCTGGGTAATCCATGAACATCCTTTCACCTGTGTTAAAGCTCTTCTCGAAAATCATTTAAGCATATTTTACAGCAGTTATTACATAACTAGAAATACACACACAAGTCAATTAGTCTACTTTTAAATTGCCGTTGAGTGGCTTTTTTAAACACTACGTTTTCTCAATCCCGTTATGTAATGGCACTTTCAACTGAGTAGGTACAAAAAATATTACTTTCAGGATGCCCAATGAAATCTAAAAATGACGAGATGAATGTACATTGTAAACTTACAAATTAGAAGCCTTCTAATTGGAATAAGTTTACTTTTTAGGAAAAATTAGCGTTACTTTTTAATTATTTAATTTAGAACGTTTTTAATTGAAAATTGTTCAAGTTCACATGCTTTTAATTTAAAACTGTCCATTCATGATTAAAAAAGTGTATTTTTTTTAATTTGTACTGCATGTGTTAAGAATTTGATAATTTCAAACTCAAAATTTCTAAAGCTTTGAACTTTTGAATTCCAAAAATCATGTTATAAATCTTAGAGAGAGAATTAGAGAATCAGAGAGTTTTAAATAAAAATAATATTCAAAATTGTTTAGTTTTATCTAAAATGATTATAAAGAAGGAAGTGTCTATGTGTACCGAAAAAATCCAACGACACGTACCGACATTTCGGTACAAATAGCCCCTTTTCCAGCTCCCCTTATTTTTGCCGAAAAAATGCAGCTGTTAGGGATGTGTGATATAACAATCATAGGAAAGAGTCGACGTGCACTATGGTCCCATGTAGTAAATCAATCACATAGTAGCCAAGGACTTGGTCCGATTATAAATAAGAGAGCATAAAAGTGTGTCAAAAAGTATGCATGTGTATCTCCCAGATTATTATGGCTTATAATGAAAGTGAAAAGCAAAAAGCCATTTACTGTAACATATTACTTTCCAGTTGATGAACTTTTAATGTAGAATATATCTGCTAAGATTCGTGAAATGATATTCTAAGTACTTGCGATCCCATGGAAAGAATCATTTTACTAGAAAAATGAATGGCTGGGTTAGTGTGCAATGCAAAGGTACTGACATGGTACTTGGTCATCACAGATATTCAAAAAAATAATGATAACAGTCAGACATTTATTTTGATATCGTGGTCAGCTGAGAGAATATTTATAACACCATAAAGAAGACTGGAGGACAGAATGAGATAAAACGATGTAGAAGGTGTATGGATATGATCTTTAAGAATGCATCTGAAGTGTGTGATTCTGCAGTTGTTTTGAAAGAATGGTTAGCGTTCTCTAGAGAGCTGAATACTAAAGGACTTAGTAATCAGGAGAGGATTATACGAAAAAATGTTTATAAGGATGAAAATATAAAACCAAAAATACTATTCAAAGAAAGCCAAGGTAATATCAAAGTGAATCGGAGGTATTATTACTGAAATAGTTGACAGGAGTGACGAGTGTTTGTTCACGTGGCTTAGAGAGTTCATGAATATGTTTGATAAAAATGGAGAAGTTTCAAATGATTGAAGAAAGGCAATTATCGTGCCACTTTACAAGGGGATGGGCCATAAAGATAAGTGCAATAATTATAGAGCTACTTACTAAGTACCACAGTTAATGTACTTACCAACATACTTATTGCTAAGGTCATACAAAAAGCAGAGAAAAGGATTTAGAAAGTTTAATTAGGGTAGTTCTATTCCAATATTTCTACCTTACCGACTTCGAGACCGTTCAGCAGCTGTAGTGTTTCGTGTCCGTGCTAATTTTCATTTTCCTAAAACATTCTCGGAGGATCCCGATGACGTCAAAAAATAATATTTCGTAAACACCATTAGATTTGGAATATAAAATTGCAGAGATAAACTCGAGTCCGAAGCGCGAGATGCGTAATAAGAATGTGTTCGATAAAGCCGAAGGAGCTTTAACAAAAGAGAATTCACAATCGCCAAATTACTGTTGTCGATGCTTTTACCTTTATTTTCAAAATGTCTGTGTACAAAGATCGAGTGCGAAGAGCGAGATAAATATATTATCAAAGGGCAGAAGCGACTGTGAAGGTTCACGTGTTCCCGAATGATACTCAGGCGGTACCATTGCTGGTGGATCATCCCTTTACAGAGTAGTCATACGTAATCATCACCTGCCACGGTAAAAAGTTGCCTATCTCCAGGGCCGATGGAAGAGGTTGGTATGGTGGGTAGTTCTGCCCACATCAAAAATCAGTAGGTGGGTAATTACCCACGCCAGATTTTGAGTGAAAAATCCCCAAAAATTGACTTATTTTATCATTCGATTTTCATACAACGCGTGCGCGTGCATATCGAATAACATGCGCAGTAATAACAACTTCTGTAAGTGGTAAACGTGCACAGTTGAGCGCAACTGAGTTGTAAGCACCACTTTATATGCATTTAGATGTACTAATCGAGACTGAAAACTCATATGAGTTTTAAGTAAAAAAATGGGTCGTTTTGTGATACGAGGGGTTCGAAGTAAGAGGGCAAACGATGAAACTGACGTTACACTCAGTCAAGAGCGTCCACAGAAAACGCAACAGTCCACGAGTGGAGCAGATTTTTCTTTGGAAAATTAGAATGCGAATCGAACAAAATCTGAAAAAGATGAACAGCATCAAATAATGCATCATATTGTTCGTAAGTGGATACTCTATAAAATTTGTCCACAAATATGACTTATTAAATTTAATTAACAAATTTGAACGTGAATTGAATTGTTAATAGTAATTTTAAAAGCTCGGGCAGAAGACGTGGTGGAGTTGGAATCCCGCATGAAGAAATCCAGGCACAAGTGGTTACACCATGACATCCAAAACGAGACATTACAGGATATTGCTTTTAAAATCATGTTTCAGAATGTCCGAGAGATGAAAAATGCAGAGTATTTCTCAATACTTATGGATGAAACAGTAGACATTGTTAGGACAGAGCAAGTTTCCATTTTTTACCAAGTCGTCTCTTCTGATCTCATTGCTTCAGAGTACTTCATGGAGTTTTATTCGACCGCGAGTACTAAATCCAAAACATTAATCGATATCGCCAAAGATGTTCATGTTCGTTTTGATTTACCGCTTTCGAAGCTCAGAGGGCAATGCTATGATGGGGCTGCGAATGTTTCGGGGACAATTTCGGGATTGCAACAAAGGATCAAAGAAGAAGAGCCTAGAGCACTTTTTGTCTACTGCAATGCTCATAATCTCAATCGTGTTATTGAAGATGGAATTGAAAAAGTGCTTGTAGTCAGAAAGTTCATCCGAGAAGTGAGGGATATGATAAACTGTGTACCCTATCATAAAAGCGTTCCTAAGTTCATTGACAAGTGAAAACGTGTTTTTTTCGATTCCTGAGGTTCTTCTCTCATCGTATATTGCATATTTACAGTGCATTCCACAAAGATATAAAATGTTTAACTTGTAAGGTTTAATGATAACTCAAAAGAGGATTTAAACATTGTTTTATTCCTAAAAACGTTCTTGAGCAAATGGGGCAATCGTTTTTATTTTGTTTCAGATAAGTAATAAAGATCAATTCTTTGAAGACGCTTTTGGCCAACTTCAAAGCCTTAATGAAATTTTTCCAAGAGCTCATGGAAGACCCAGAAAGCGACAACGCCAAAAATCGGTATCTTTGTGTAGTATATTCGTATCGAAAAATTAAAACTGTGACTATGAATAAAAATGCTTCGATTTGAGTTCGACTTGAATTGCCCCAAATCAAGACATGGTGAAGTCGAAACGTTCGACTTGAGCATCTGTCAGTTTTGAGACAGAGCCAGACTACAATTTATTTCTTGGAGACAAGTTTTTATGCCTTGAAGACATAAATTTATCTCTTGAGTCGTATTTTTATGACTCCAAAGCGTGCGGTTTATAACTCCGAGCGTATACGACCCACTGATTCTGTATTTTTGACTTAAAAATAAGTAATTTAATAATTACAAATTTTTCCTTAATGAATTTCAATCTCATTTATGAGCCAAAAAAAGTTCGATAATCTCAGCCAAGACAAGGCTCGTCTTTAGTCAAGTAAACGTCGTCTTAGCCAAGACAGGGCTCGACTTAAGACAAGTAAACTCCGTTTTACCTGTCGTAGCCATAAAAGTATGGCGAAGGCCTATGCCTCGACTAATAAATAAATAAAATTGATATAATAAATTAATAAATTAACAAATAAAATTAATAAATTATTAATAAATTAATAAAGTAATAAATTGATATAAATTACTTATCTTTAATAGGTTTTCGCGTTTTCTATTATCTGCATAAAAAAACACAATTTTAAAACGAACAAATATTCAAAATTTAGAATTTTCTATTCGGCTTTTTTCCCATTTTTAAGGTACACGACCGGTATCTCTGAAATCTTTTTGAAACTGACTTAAATGACAAAGCTAGAAGCACATGTTAGAGATTGTTTACAATTACGTCACATTCCCTGTGACCTAAAAAAATGCTACAAAGAAGGTTTTAAGAAAAAGATCTTCTTGGATTAAGTAAAAAGCGATTGAACTATCTGAGTTATTAATAACGGATACACTCAATAAAAACTGATTACAGCATTCGCCAAATTATTTTATTCAGTTTTTTTTAATAAACTAAATGCTGGCCAAGCTAAAGCTAGAGCTACACCTGAAGTATAATCCAGGTACATCAATATTTAATCGATTCTACTCTGTACACTGAAAGTTAAATGGATTAAACTTGAAGCAAATATCCTTCAACGATTTAAAGTTTTCCAAGAACGAAAATGCTACGACGTTGAGTATCTTGAGTCCTTCAATTAGCAGCATTTCTGATTTCAGGCATATATATTCCAGCAACTAATGTAACAATCAAAAATTGAAATGTAATTTTATCAAAATACAGAATTGACTAAATGATCAGTATTTAAGAAACCATCCAGAATTCTTGCAAAGGACGTGAGACGTCTAGGAGACTTAGAGAGGATTCTTAATATTCTGGACAATAACTTCGTCGTAAACGACAAAAAAAATAAATAAAAGATGAGAAATCATACAAGCGTCATCCTTCCACTCAAGAATGCATCACTGTGCTAAAGTACTCTGCAACAATAGAGCAATTTTTATAAAATCATAAACCAAGATTAAAAATATAAGCCGATCTTTCTAAATTCTTCGAATGTTGTGAGCTTAAACTTGCATGTGAATATTAGAGGCAATGTCAATATATAAATAATTTTTTGTGATAAGCAGTATTAGATTAATCACATTAGAGAAAAATGTAAACGCCAGACATTTTCAGATATATTCAAGTACTTTTAGTTATCTATATATTTTTATATATTTTTCGCCATCGGTCAATAGGTATACGTCCTCGATAAACTACTAATTTCTTTACCCTATATTCAATACCCTATATTCAAATTACCATTTTTTACATTCTCATCCAATAAGAAGGTATTGGTTTTATGTAAAATTTCACTTTGTCGGTTTTCATAAGATCTTCACGTGTTGAGACCCACTGAGTCAGAAAAAACGATTTTTACGAAGGTGTTTGTCTGTCTATCTGTCTGTCTGTAGTCTGTATCCTGTAGGCACGATGACTTTTAAAAAATTGATCAGATTGGATTCTGCTTTGGCACACTTTTTTAAGGCCTAAAAAGAAAGAACAAGTTCGTGAACCAGCTATTTTTGATCAAAATTCAAAAAGTGAGCACGTTTTCAACATTTTTAAGACCACATTTTTTCAAGATTTCAAAATTCTATGAACGAAGATGAAGATCGCCATAACAACTTTTTTGATTTGGTCGAAAAGTTGAAAATCAAAAATTTGATCATACCTAAACTTTTTGAAACCACATTTTTTCAGGGTTTCAAAATTCTATGAACGGTTATTCATAGTATTCAGAAACTCGAACAATTCATCCTAATGACTTTTCTATAAAAAGAAAATGATCAGAGTTAAAGCATTTTTAAAATTAAAAAAAAAAACAACAACTAGAACGAACATTTTAAGCCAAACAACGCATGATATGAAAAAAAGTCAAGAGAAGAAAAAAGTTGATTTTTGAAATCCCTAAAAGATGGTCATAAAAATTTTTTTAATTTGGTGGAAAAGTTGAAAATTCCAAATTTGATCTAACTTTTTGAAACCAAATTTTTTTCAGGATTTCAAAATTCTATGAACGGTTATTTATCGTACTCAGAAACTTAATCAATTTATCGTAATGACTTTTTTCTGTAAAAAGTAAATTATCAGAGTTAGAGTATTTTCAAAATCCAAAAAAAAAACAACTAAAATGAACATGTTAAGCCAAACAACGCATAATATGAAAAAAAGTCAAGACAAGAAAAACGTTGATTTTTGAAAGCACTACAAGATTATTATAACAACTTTTCTCACTTGGACGAAAAATTGAAAATACAAAATTTCATACCAAAAATCTTCAAAACCACATTTTTTCATGATTTTAAAATTATATGTGCTGTGATTTATAGTACTCAGAAACTCAAACAATTTATTCTTATGGCTTTTTTCTATTAATTCTATTAATTCTATATTAATTCTATTTATTATTACGCGTAGTTGCTGCTTTTAGTCGTAAAAAAGAATATTAAAAATTAAAAATTAAATTTTTGGACTAACGACATAAGCTACAAAAAAACTTGTTTATCCAAAACAAAGGCTACAAATGTTTATTATTACTGTTTTATAGGATGCGCAGTTTTTGTTTATTCGTAAATGAATCAAACTAAAAAGATTAATTTTTTGACAAACAACGCAAGCTATGAAAAAAAGAAATAGACTCCTTTAAGTTTTTCAGGAATAATTTTTAGAGAACACTTAGTTTTTTCTTTAATCGTAAGATATAACCTTTAAAATAAAAAAAAATAAATTATTTTAATACATTTTTTTAAATAAATATTTTTTGTAAAACGACACAAGGTATGCACTAAAATTAAAAGACAAAAGTTGTTCACCCAAGAGGATCTATAAATTTGTTATTAATCATTTTTAAACAGGACGAGTAGATTTTCTTTTGATCGTAAAAAATAAGATTAAAAATAAAAAAATTTAATTTTTAGAATAAATTCTGGCGCTTCACGCTCGATGATGCATTCACCTCGCGATACAAGCTCAGTCTTTGTGTTTAACCTACATTTGTGCGCAATTTTTTAAAAATTAAAGGTCAAAACATCGATAACTTCTATTTGGTCACTGAGAATCCTCTTTTGTCGAACCTCCTTCAGCTTTAACGAACACATTCTCATTATGTATCTCGTACTTCGCATTCGATTTTGTCGAAAGGTCCAACTTTTTTGCATTATTACATTCTCATTAGAGAAGGTATTAGATTTGTATAAAATTTGACCCCCCCCCCCCACAGTTTTTGTGAAATGTCCACGTTTTGAAACCCCCTAAATCCGAAAAACAGGTTTTTAAGAATGCGTCTGCCTGTATGTCTGTCTGTCTGTGAACACAATAACTTTTAAAAAAAGTAATCTATTAGATTGCCTTTTGGTACACTCGTTTAGTGTCCTAAACTAAAGTTCAAGTTCGTTAGCCAGTCATTTTGGATGAAAGTTCTAAAAGTGGGCACATTTTGAATATTTGTGAGACCACTTTTTAAAAAATTAAACAATTCTCTGTATGGTTATTCATAGTATTCAAAAAATTTAAGAATTTATCCTAATGACATTTTTTTAAAAATCAGTATTTATTAGAGTTATAGCATTTTCAAAATGAAAAACTAAAATAAACATTTTAAGCCAAACAACGCATGATATGAAAAAAAGTCTAAAAAAGAAAAACGTTGCTTTTTGAAAGCTCTACAAGATTATGATAAAAAATTTTTCAATTTGGTCAAAAAGTTGAAAATTCCAAATTTGATCGTACAAAAAAATTTTGAAACCACATTTTTTCAAGATTTAAATATTCTATGTACTGTTGTTCATAGTACTCAGAAACTCAAACAATTTATCCCCATGACTTTTTTCTATAAAAATAAAATAAGCAGAGTTAGAGAATTTTCAAAATCCAAAAAAACAAACTGAAATGAACATTTTAAGCCAAACAACGCATGATATGAAAAAAAGCCAAGAAAAGAAAACCTTTGCTTTTTTAAAGCCCTACAGGACCACCATAACAACTTCTTTAATTTGGTCGAAAAGATACGTGATGAGAATGTGTTCGTTAAAGCCAAAAGAGCTTTAACAAAAGAGAGTTCAAAATCACAAAATTACAGTTGTCGGTCCGTTCAGCTTTGATTTTAAAAGGCCTGTGCCCGCATGCGGAAGAAATTCAAAGACCAAGTCTTTGGATCAGAAGATCCATCGCATGACCATCGCTCAAGAGATGTTGAATGAAGTCAATAATGATCCTGATTTTCTCAAAAGGGTTATAACTGGGGATGAATCGTGGGTATATGGTTATGACGTCGAAACTAAAGCCCAATCGTCTGAGTGGAAGCATCCTGAGTCTCTAAGACCGAAAAAAGCACGTCAAGTTCGGTCAAATGTGAAGGTTTTGCTCACTGTCTTCTTTGATTACCGTGGCGTAGTGCATCAGGAATTCTTACCACAAGGACGTACGGTCAATAAGGAGTATTACCTTCAAGTTATGCGCCGTTTGCGAAAGGCGATACGCAAAAAACTCCGGAACTTTGGAAAAACAATTCGTGGCTTTTGCATCACGATAATGCAACTGCTCATTCATCGTTGCTTGTGAAAGATTTTCTGACCAAAAACAGCACCACAGTCATGCCTCAGCCTCCATATTGACCGGATTTGGCCCCAGTGACTTTTTTCTTTTCCAAAAACTGAAGAGACCCATGAAAGGACATCGATTTTCCATGATTGAGGAGATAAAAACTGCATCGCTGAAAGAACTCAAGGCTATACCACAAAATTATTATCAGAAGTGCTTCGATGATTGGAAAAAGCGTTGGCACAAGTGTATTATATCTGAGGGGGATTACTTTACAGGGGACAACATAAATATTGAGGAATAAATGAATATTTTTTGAGAAAACCATAAAGTCACCTTATTTTTTAACACACCTCGTATATTATCAGTCACGGACATAAATAACAGTAACTTAAATACGGTTTAGGAACTTGAAATGTCGGATTACAGTAAGAAAAGGAAACGATCCAGATCACGTTCTCGAGAACACAAATCAAAGGAGATGAAAAACTTAACAAATTACAGGATAAAATATCTAACCGCACCCGGCTCGGGGTGGCATCCTCCTACCGCCGGGTAGCCACCCCACCTAGGGTAGCAGTTTTGGAAACGCTGTGCTAAAGGTCTTAGTCCGGGCGCTGGCAACAGTTCCCGTAGCCATTTATAGGTCACCACGAATAGATGGTTGGTATCTACGTTTTTTAGCCCGAAGAATCAATTTTTCGAGGGTGCGAGGCCGGTAGCCTGGTCAGTTATTACTATAGTTATTAATAATTCCATTGTTTGAATGGCTATAACTTATTACCTATAATATTTACGGAGCTTCTGATGAAACAGGTTGGTTGCAATCGGTCGTATTTCGGCCTGGGCTAATGCTTTTGAAACTTTTGAGAACTCATTTCAAAGAAAATACTTTTTCCTTCAAAACGAGCCCTCACACAGTCTGTAGCATAAATATTTCACCAAACATCAATTGAACAATGTTAATTAATGGTTTTTGCATTTTTTGAAATAATATCTTACACAAAATATTACTAAATGTTTCATCAGAAGCTCCGTAAATATTATAAGTAATAATCAATCAATTCTTCGGGCCACAAAACATAGATATCAACCATCTTTTTGGTGCGACCTATAAATGGCTAAGGGAACCCCTGCCAGCGCCCGGACTATCTTGAGAATATGGCTGAAGTGAACAAAAGAAGGTCTCCCAGAAAAGAATAAAAAAGTTATTTTGGAGGCCTTTAATACAAAGACAGTTCTACACAGAAGCACCTCAATTAAATTTAGAAATAGCGCAACTTTTTACAGACATCGTTAAGAAAAGGGACCAACATATTGTAGAAGATCAGAATTGTATACGCATAGCCATATCAGCGCTGAGTGCTGTTGTATCTACACTAATAGATAGTGTGATATCTATTAGTGATATCTATTAGTGTATCTACACTAATAGATAGATTATATAAGTCATGCGGATCAAATCCTGATTGACGCTTTTCATCAACAGTCAGTGATTAGAAAATCTTTCATCACACCACAATTAAACAAAAATGTAAAACCGGTGATTAGCTCAATGTTTTCGGACGAATGGCTTTACGGGGATAACCTGAAGGAAAAAGTCAAGGATGTCAAAGAAATTGAAACGGCCTGTGCGGATATCAAGAAGAAAGTGACATAAAAATAAAACACAAAACCATAGGGAAACTCCAAATACCTGCCTGCGGGTCATCGTCAGGTAACCCATTATCAGAGACGCGGTCGACTACTGAAGTTTAAGCCGAGGCTATACAAAGCCTTCCAGAACCCTGCCAAGACGGCCCAGACGATGAACCAGTCGTCATCGAAAAAATAATCCCGGAACAGAAAACGGCGGTACATCTCCGGCATTTCATTAAAAAGTAGACGAAAATCAATTCTGATAGATATACTAGGCATTCTGATGAGTCCCTGAAAAATGAAACACAGAGACGTTTTTTTGGCCAAAGTCGGTTTTATTTTTCAATATACTCTCCTTTTAGGTCGATACAGCGAGCCCAATGATTTTCTAACTTTTTGATACCGCCCGAAAAGTACTCGATCGGAAGGTCTCCAAAATACACCTCAGTTTCAGCTATGAGCTCCTCATTTGAGTAAAAACGCTTACCGGTGAGCCATCTCTTCAGGTTAGCAAACAAGTAATAGTCGCTGGGGGCCAGGTCTGGTGAACACGGTGGCTGAGGAACCAATTCGAAGCCGATTTCATGCAATTTTGCTTGTGCAACTAAGCATGAA
>NC_046664.1:117407727-117412223 GCF_010883055.1 Belonocnema kinseyi
GGATTGTTATTTGTATTACACTTATTTCACGATGATAACCAAAATGTTGTTTGCTTTTACGTATTTCTAACGGCTCAGGAGATCCTTCTAGAAAGTTACAATTTTGAGTTTTTTGAAGGAAATTTTTTAGGGTTATACTTGTTAAGACCCACCTATTCTGAATTTTTAAAATTAAAATAACTAATTTAATAATTAAAAATTTTTCATTTATCAATTTTAATCTCATTTATGAGCTAAGAAAGGTTCGATAATCTCAGCCAAGACAAGGCTCGTCTTGAGTCAAGTAAACGTCGTCTTAGCCAAGTCAAGGTTCGTCTTAAGATAAGTAAACGCCGTTTTACCTGTCGTGGCCATAAAAATAAGACGTATTGGTATAAAATACAGTCCGCTCTCTGAATAGTTCCGCTCTAAATAGTACTGTTTCTCCTCATTCTTGCTCGAACCCACCCCCCTCCATCGCGCAATCGCTTCAATCGCTGGTTCACTCCGTGCAATTCCTGCACTGGTTTAATCAGTGAGGTTCCCTGGTTTCTCAGTAACAGTAGTCAGCTGGCCGTAAGCCTTGTCGCCTGTCAGCTGGTTGGGTATGGCACTTATGCTTCATCACTAATGTGGAGACAGTTGCAAAATTCTGTTTAAAATTCGCATTTTACTCCCACAACAATAAAAGAACGCCGGGCGGCAATATAATGGGATATAATATGTTGCGCCTAATAATTGTGGGAAGGCCCGTCGTTATGTCAACGTGTAGCGTCGCTTGAAGTCAAACCCAAGTGACAAGGGGCCTTTGCACTTTCAAGCGAAAGATATTATATACCCTACTTATTGCAGCCAGGCGCCAATTTTGTATAACAGAAACCCAAGTACATAATGAGGTTCGATTTCACTCGAGAAATGCGAAGACCTGACTGGCGACGTTGCGCGTGCCAGGCGATTGGAGGTTCACGTTTTGCCCACGCGGAGCGCTATATCGTTGATTGAATCTTTCATTGGGCATCACTGGTATATTAAGTTGTAATGTTGCATTTTATTTTCGATTTCTCGTTCTTAGGCATGGATATGTTTGTTTAGATTAGCTTAGATCAAAATTTTGAAAAGTAACATGGCGGCTAAAGTGTTCTCATTGATGATCAACTGTATTTCTTAGTGACGACACATCTGCTTGAGTACAAGAGTAATCAGTTGGGTCCATTTGGGCGAGCGGTTGGATTTGGTACATCAGGAAGGGTTAAGTTATCCCTACTCTATCAGGAGATGCCAGAGACGCCTTGGATTGCGCCTGGATGTGCGTCATACCCTTTACTTACGCGTTGCCTAACGCCGCAGGTTTGTGCTCCGTCCCGTTCATTTATAGGTGCATGGCCGTCTCACTTTTTTTCATCGAACCACAATTTCTGATGTTTTAAAAATTCTAAATAAGGTATAATTTTGCGTGAGGAGGACCGACAGATTGAGGTCGAAAAGTTGCAAAATGTGAAACAATTTTTATATTTTGATTAAATTATTGACTCGGATTATTCCTTGTCTTTTTATTTCGAACTTGATCGTAAGACCGAAAAAAATTGAAAAAACGTACATATTAAGTTAACTCCTTAAATAGGTTAACTAAGAATATCTGTAGAAAAATGCTAAGGAAGACGTTCGAACAAATAATTAACCTGTGAAGACTGAACTGGCGATTATTGGATAATCTTAAACGGCAGAATGATGATTACTATGCGTTTTGCACTATTATTTATAATATTTTATTTTCCTAAAGTAAATAAGTATTTGGTGCTTTACATTAGATCGCTTGTTAATAGATAATTTTTATTTGTTTCAGGTGAGCTCCTCGAATATATCTATAATTAGTAATGGAGATTGTGGTAAGAAAAACTATATATAGATTCTACGAAATCGGCTAGTTTTGAAATATTGCACAAAAAAATCTTACGTAACCGCTGCTCTTGCACCCTACTAGCAAGATCAATTTCTTTAAGCATCGCGCATACCATTTTCCAAGCAAAGTTAACTTCTAACAGGGATATTCGTATGGGATGTAACACCAACGGTGGTGATCTAAGGTATGATCAGCTAATCGCGTTGATTTATATGTATGTAACACGCACAGAAATTAAACAGTTGTACTCTTGTGATGCTTACAGCACACGCTATCGGTCCGTCTTCAGCTCGTTTCGAACTTTCCTTTGTCTTCCCTCTATCTCGTGCGACAAAGAAAGGGGGCTTACTCTGAAAATTGAGATTTTCAGGGCGAGCGGTTGAAGTCGACCCGATAGGCGTGAATTTTAGGCGAGAGGAAAGACTCACGAAATCTTCCCTCTCCACTAACCACTACATTCTCACGCTTAAAGCGGCGTCGTAAACACGGCTCACGGACAGGGTTTAGATGATACGCGGTGATATAGTGGGGAGTGGTGGGAGGTGTTTCACAAAATCGCAACATCTCGAGCGAAAGCCCAATTTCTCAGGTAACTAACAACTCATTTATTAGCAATAGTAACTCATGGATTTTTTCGCGGTAATTTCATTAAAAGGAGCAACTCGAAAACTACCGAAAGGTGTATAAACCTCGATTTCGATTTTTTTAGAATAAGCCCCCATTCTTCGGCGCATGTCACACACACATACATACGCACATATATATATATATATATATTACAAAATTAGTGTAAAATTAGTAAAAAATTAGCGTGTTCTACTGTTTGTGGATTGAACCCAAACCCTCTGTTTTCAAGCGGCGTGCGTTGACCTGCACTGAATGTTGGACTTCGAAGTAGAACAGTGGTGTTAGGGTAGAGCTCAAATATTATATACTAGAAATAAAATGGAGCCGTTTTCGCGGTCGCACATGGTTAGAAAGAGACAGAGATATGTCGATGTTTTCAGTAAGGAAAAGTGAGGAATACAAAATATTGGAAGTTGGCTATATTTGAAGTGACAGGTTCGACAACTTTGTCTTTCTCGTTTGTTTAAGATTGTTTTCGCGATGCAAAAATCATCCAAAATGTTCGAAAAAGTATGTATCGTACGCTGTAAGAATGTAAATGTAAAAATGGGCAAGTGCAACATTTATTTTGCATTGCCTTTACATACGCTTGATTTCGCGACCTGAAAAGAGAGATCACGTTCAAACCCCCACCAGCAGAACACGCTTTCCATTTTGCGCGTCTCTACAGTTCATGCCATAGAATAGAGGAGAGCCTTCTTCGTGGCTCGAGCGCTTGTTCAGAAAACATTCCCCTTACCATGAAAAGACGGTCATAACAACTT
Source organism: Belonocnema kinseyi (assembly GCF_010883055.1). Lineage (NCBI taxonomy): Eukaryota > Metazoa > Arthropoda > Insecta > Hymenoptera > Cynipidae > Belonocnema > Belonocnema kinseyi. Next base: position 117,410,998 of record NC_046664.1, read on the forward strand.
TTTGAATTATTGTTTGAAAAATAGAAAATTAAAATTTTGATCACAAAAAAATAATAAAAAATAAACATTTCTGTTTCGTGTGCTAACTATGCGAGTTGCAATAAAAGATGAAAAAAAATGGTGTATCAAAAAAAAAAAAAAAATACAAATTTGTTAATCATGTTTTGATAGGATGCGTACCCGAAAAAGAGCTTCAAATTCGTTATTCATCATTTTTATGGAACGCGTAATTTTTATTTTAAGCTTCGTTTTAATCTTTAAAAAATTGCATTGAAACTAAAAAATTTGATTTTTTTAATGACAAAATCATTTATTTGTAAAATGCGCACTTTTTAAATTCTAAAAATAAGTCAGTGAAAATACAGCTGTTTCAATACCAATGTATATGTTACAGGCAAAGTCCGATATGCAGTCATACTGCAGTCTGCCTAGTCCCTCCGCGAATTGACTGAGCGGTGTCAGGCAAAGTCCGAAGTAGCGCTTTCACTTCGGACTCTGCCTAGTCAAATCGCGAAGTGCCCGGCAGGCTCAGGCAAAGTCCGTATAAAAATAAAACCTTTGGGACTTACTTTTCCCGCTGCGCAGTGAGCTGGCTCGAGAATTTACAATACAAAATAGTCTACAGATCGCAATTGTGAATAGATTTGAAAGTTTTTTTTTTTAGAAATGATCATCATTACATTTTTAAGATAATTTATTGAGTACATTTATCAATTTTTGTTTCAATACATTTATTTATTCTACGCAAGTTTTTTTCTAAAAAAACTAAAAAAAAACTCAATATGTATTATATTTAACGTCGATGGACTTAGAAAACATAAATAATTCATTTTTAATATTTTTATTGTTTTAAAGTGTACATAGTTTCCGAATTCAAGCCTTAAAAAAACGATTATTTAATGCGAATTCATAGATATATATTCCATACAAGGCACCAGTCTATTATTTGTAATAAATAGTTTAATAATAACAACAATTGTTCACTGTTAATTTATTTAATAAAAAATGATTCAATAAACGTGTAAAATACTTTCTATTGTAAATGATAAACTGTAAAATTTTATAGATAAAAAAACTACAATATTTATTTTAAATACCAGTTTTCCAGTAAAAAGAGCCAGTAATAGGTGTTTCGTTTTTAAAATTTGTTATTAAGATTCAAAATATTAATGTATTGCGATCGAAAATCACTGTTTAGACAATGCTATTAAGATTTAATGACTATG
>NC_046664.1:117412323-117415635 GCF_010883055.1 Belonocnema kinseyi
ACTGAATGCACGATATTGCCCACACGTTCCAATGATATGCCTACAGCATTAGCTACCTCTCAATTTCACTTTGGGATCATTCAACATCATATCATGGATTTTCTCGACATTTTCTGGTGTAGTAACCTCTTTTGGGCGCCCAGATCGTTCAGCATCAACTGTGTTTTTGACAGGCGTCATTTGAAGTATCAAGCTCGACGAAAATGGTTCACATTAGTGAATACTAATGCCATCTCTTAGAATTTTCAGGTACTTATCAGACTGCCTAGTATTTTGGAATGTATTAATGGATATAGAATCCCATTCACACAAACTCTGATTCAAAAAATTGCTCCTAAGCACAAAATTTTACCTCGCGCAGAAAGTTTTATTTTGAATTTAACGGAATTTAATAAATTCATTGATCCATTGCATTTCAAATTAGAAGATGTTAGATCCGCTCTAAATGTAGTATCTCCAGGAGATTTTATGGGCACTTAGACCTTAAGGATGCATACTTCCTAGTTCCCATCTAGAAAGGTCACAAGAAATACCTTCGGTTTAAATTCACAGAGAAATGTTTTCAATTTTTGTCTTCGCCCTTTCGATTATATACTTGTCCATACATATTCACAAAAATAATAAAACATGTGAGACATCAACACAGACTTCAAGGGATGCTACTGGTTTTATACTTAGATGATTTTCTTGTTATTCACAGATCCAACAAAGAGTGTGAGAAAAATATCAAACGAACGATGAAATTCCTTGAATGCTTAGGTTTCATAATAAATTACGAGAAAAGTTCACTGATCGCCAAGCAAAAATTTAAATATCTAGGTTTCATTATTGATTCTGTTAAGCTTTTATTGAATATTGCAGATAAGAAGAAGAATCAAATAGAAGACCTTTTGAACCACTTTAAAACAGGGAAAACATATAAAATTAGAAAATTCGCGGATTTTTTAGGTATATTAACAGCAGCCTGTCCAACAGTATCTTACGGTTTTATTCACTGTAAACGTCTAGAAAGACAAAAATTCTTAGTTTTAAAATTCAATGGTGGAAATTATGAGGGTCGGATTTATATCATTGAAGCTATGAAAACGGATCTTAAATGGTGGAAACAAAACGCTGAAATTGGATCAAACCCAATTAGAAAACAGATCTTCTCCCTCCAAATTTTTTCTGACACCTCATTGTCAGGATGTGGTTGTTTTTTCAATGAAGCTATAGCCTTTGGGTTTTGGAGTAAACTGGAAAAAAAATCATATCAATAATTTTGAGCTTCTAACTGCCTTTTTTGCGCTGAAAATGTTTCGCGTCCACTCTATCACATTGTGAAAACCTACTTCGGTTGGATAATTGTAATGCTATCTCATATGTTAACAGAGCTGGGGACGTTAGATACCCACACATGGGTGAACTATCTAGAAGTATTTGGAAATGGTGCGAAGGGAGACAAATTTGGCTAACAGCATTTTATAACCCTTCGGCTGAAAGTGTGGAAGCTGACAGGGCATCTCGTAATCTCAATATGGAATCGGAATGAGGACTTTCGGAATCTGATTTTAAAGAAATTAAAAGACAATTTGGCCCTATCTCAGTAGACTTATTTGCATCTAGATTGAATAATAAGTATAAAAAGTTCTACGCTTGACTCCCAGATCTGGAGGCAAATATTATCGATGCTTCCATTGTGTCTTGGTGTAACGAAACCTTTTATGCTTTTCCTCACATCGCACTTATTCTACGCACCTTACGAAAAACTATAAAATGATGAAGCAAAACAGGCATTATCGTAGTACCATTACAGCTCACGCACCTGTGGTATCCTATTTTTACTTCACTTTTCACTGAGCCAACTATGGCATTGAAACTTGATACAAATTTATTAATATCTCCTTCCACAGACAAGACTCATCCTCTAGCATTCCACCTTTCATTGGTGGCAGGCAAATTATCAGGTTGGCATATTTAAGACGAGGATTAACAGAAGACATTACAGGCATTATGGTGAACTCCGTTGCTACGTCAAAAGTCAAACAGTATGAATGTAGTTTAAAATCCTGGTGGGAATTCGCTTATTTGTGAAATATTGACTTGTTTCATGCAAGAACTTCTGAAATTCTTAGTTATTTAAATGATTGTTTAAAAAAAGGTGCTACAGAAAACGTAGCAATGTTATTAGCTCTTACAACAGCTCAGAGGTTACAAACTCTTGCGTTAGTAAACAAAGACAATACAGTGAAATTTGATACGGGGATTAGTATAAAAATTACTGAACTAATCAAAACTTCAAAGCCTGAAGCTTTTCAACTAAATTTAGCTTTGTCATTTTTTAAATAGAAACCAGGACTTTGTGTGGCATCTGCTGTTTTAGAGTATATAGAATACGCTAAGGAATTGAGGGGTAAAGATACCAAAACATAGTTTATTGCTACGATGCGACCTTATAAAGTAGTGTCTTCACAAACTATTGGACATTGGATTAAGTCATCACTCAATAAAGTAGGTATTGACACAAATCAATTCACCGCTTATAGTACGCGAAACGCGGCAGTATCTAAGACTCATAGTCAAGGAGTGGATATAGAAACCATAAGTCGTACTGCTGGATGGGCGCCGCTTCTCAAACGTTTTTGTAAGTTTTATAACAATGTCATCCAAGCATCTAACGAGCATTTCGCACAAGCGATATTAAAGTTAATGTAAGCCGCCTATAATTATCATGATTGATTGATTTAAATAAAAAAATATATAGAATAATAGAATAATAGAAAATTGTCACTCAGCCTCTAAACAACTACAATATAATCATCGAGGACGAGACATGGAATATAATTGTAAGATCAAATGAGCCCGCAAAAAGCGGGCGAAGTTTGATCGATATTGTACGAAGTGTCTCGTTCGAAGATGATAAGTTCCCTCTCTTGTCTGCCCAAAAAAGGGTACATAGTTCCAAATTCAAGCTCATTATCATCTTCGAAAATGATAGTTATAATTCCGGGGCACGTTACACAAAACAATATGAAAATAGATGGCGCAGTCAGTGTAAGATAACGGAAAGGCGCGTCATTTTAAAATACTTGTGTATGTAACCCCGGACCTCTAAACTGCCGTCCCAACAAGAAAACTCGTAACTACATTTCGGATGAGTCCCCTGTCAACCTAACCGAAAATGGGATGGCAGGAGACTCATCCGAAATGTAGTTACGACTTTTCTTGTTGGGACGGCAGTAAAGTCTAACGTCAAAATTACCTTTTTTACGCACTCGATACACAATACTATTGTCCAACAGCGGAGCGTAACCAAATGATTCCACGCCTGTA
>NC_046664.1:117415645-117418427 GCF_010883055.1 Belonocnema kinseyi
TTCGAGGTGCAAAGAAGGTGGGCTCCCCTCGGTGGCTTCTCCTCAGTGATTAACAAACAAAGAAATCCAGTACTAGAAATTGAATAGCAGGACATATCTTGCAACGATGTTGTAGTAGGCACAATTAGTACATAATGTATCGAGGGTTTAAATAAGGCTATTAGTCACACGAGTCAAAGTAGACGTACATCCTTGATACACATGATACTTTTTGTCCTACCCTCCTTGAAAACAAGCACGTAAACCAATTAAAGGACGTTTGATCTTCCTGAGCATTTTAAATTATAAGTGAAAGGAAGAAATAGCGCACTTTGCAGAAGAGGCAATGTAGCGCCCAACGATGCAATTTCTTTAGAGATATAAAGACGTAAAGTTTTACGTGTCGCGGCGTAAAGTTTCATGTTGTGGGCGGAAAGGTTTATGTAGCGGGCATAAAGGTTCACGTAGCGGGCGTAAAGTTTCATCAATGGCGCCAGTATCGGAGTGACATGGGAGCGCACCTGGGATTTTCCGGTTGAGCCCCCCTTGGTTGGTGCCCCCTAAGCCATGCTAAGGCGCCAAAAATGATTATATATTATATATTATTATATAGTATTGTTTAAACAAATAAATGTATTTTAGATTTCAATGGAAAGAGTTAAAAAATATATAAAATAATATCCACGATTTACACTTCTACTCCTATAAGTCAGCGATTGCCAAACTGCTACCCTGAGTAGGGTGGCTACCCGGCTGTAGAAGGATGCCACCCCGGGCGGGTAGCTCGGTAGGCTCCAAGGCAGGGTGCCCGCTGTGAGCATGGGACTACTTTTGTTGACCTAGCATGAATGCCTTTCAATGTTCTGGGATTGAGACCCGTTACAAAAACTAAAGTTATAAAGATATGACACAATTAAATTTAAATAAGCTGAATCAATTTCGCGATATAATTTTAGAAATATGTAAAAAAAGTTAATAAAAATCGGTTAATATTTCCACTAAATTTGTCCAAGAAAATACATTACTGAACCGTATTTTTTTATTAAAATTCGCTAATGAATATTTTACTAAATTTTCCATGTTTCTTAATCGGCTCTAATAGGAAGGTTGAGCGCGACAAGCTAGCAATACCCGAATCACAGGCTGTCAAGTGTCCCCGCTAGGGTTTAAGTATTATGGAAAGAATTGGAGGGTGGCAGCTCTACCACTCCCCAAAAGGAGCGAAAAAAGTTTAGGAATCGTTGCTACAAGTAATACCAGTTAAGTAAAAAAGTATCCTCCAATTTATTTTCATCCCTGTTATTCCTATAATGAATAATAAATTATTCATATTGAATTAGTAAATGTGAAAGGAATATTCTTATCATCAGTTACATTACATCATTTTAAAATTTGTTTCCGATGCAATCCAAACATATTTATTGATTCAAAATGTATAGGGCACCTAAATGCATTTTTTATGGGCGCCCATTAATATAATGATTTTTTAAATAAATTAAATTTCGATGGGGCATATACGTACTTTCACAGAAAAAATGTATCCGTAAAAAAGTCACCAACTTGTAGCTGGGTCTCGGATACGGGATAAAAAAATGAAACATCAAATCCTTATTTCTGTGAAAAATGTATGGATAAACTTAGAACTTTTTTTACGAAGTTTGAACTTCATACGAATATTTCCTGAAAATTTCATACTTAAGTATAAAAGGGGAAAAATTTATTTGTGCGATTTAATTTATATTTACTTAAAAATTCCCAAAACTCTGAGGTTTCGAACCCTCGAACTGCTAACTCGACAGTTTATAAACATAAACGAAGAGTGCGTAAACACGCGCAGCTATCGAGGCTAATATTTTGTACATTAGGTTCAACATTATTTTATCAAATGAATATTACATTTATTTATGTACCCCGACCCGGAATTGCTTATTCGATAATTGCAAAATAAAGAACAAATTTTATTTATAATGATTAATTTAATATCTTTATTATTTATTTCGCTCTAAATTTTATTTTAAGCTACCCTTAAAAATGTATCGCTTCAATCAATTTATATTATTCCATTCATTATATATGTTACAGGCAACGACCGATGTGCCGTCACACCGCAGTCTGCCTAGGCCTTCCGCGAATTGACTTAGCGGTCTCAGGCAAAGTCCGAAGTAGCACTTTTACTTCGGGCTCTGCCTAGTCAAATTACGAAGTGCCCGACAAGCTTAGGCAAAGTCCGGAGTAAAAAGAAAACCTTTCGTGCTTACTGCTCCCGCTGCACAGTACGCTGGCTCGGTGAATTACAATTCAAAATAGTCTACTTGTCACAATTGTGAACGGACTTTAAATTTTTTCTTTTTAGAAATGATCATCATTATATTTTTAAGAAAACTTATTGAGTATTTTCATCAATTTCTGTATCAGTATAATTATTTAATCAACGCAAGTTTTTTTCGATAAAAAATATGTACACTGAAACTCAAACCATAAGATAAAAAATTTAATTTTAAAATACTTCCAACCTTATATCAAGCACTTCTATTCAAAAATCTTCCAAACTACTACGACAACGTCAGGAACTAGATTAAACTATTGCCGTTTTTAAGATAACTAAGTAGGTGCATCAGTCCCTAAATAAAAGAGCGGAGGAAGGGAGTAGGGAGATAAATTTTTTTAAATTAGTTACGAAACAATTACGAAATTAAAATGAAGTTTTGTTTTGAAGTGTTAATCCTAAACCATTTTGAAATCAGATCTTCAATTTACCTATTTTTTCAAACACAGATTTCTTATTTGTTATAGTCTACTAATA
>NC_046664.1:117418527-117432927 GCF_010883055.1 Belonocnema kinseyi
GACGCGTACTGTCTTGCCCAGCCTATCTTTATGACAAGTTGATGCATTCGTCTTTTGGTCTTATGATCAGCCGTTGGTTTTGTTTTACGGTTCGCATCGGCCGAAGCTCTCGCTGTATTCTACACACAATAATTGATAGCCCAGAGGTCGGATTCACCGGAAAAATGTCCACGAAGCTCGTCATCCATTTCAGTCAGATCTTTAGGCTTGAGAGAAACCTTGGTGTTGATGTTTCTCCGGGTCGTAAAGCATTGCTCTTCATCTATTGGATGCCTGCCCGCGGTTGGTCTTAGTGTCGCCTATCTTTCTTTGTTGCCAGCTTGTTCTAGCTGTGGTAGAGTAGGCGGTCCGCTTACATAGCCCCTTTTACGGAGTAGTTCAGCATGGTTTCGCAGACGTTGCTGCGAAAAGTGCGATAGCTCCGGGTGTTTCTCGCACCACCGGGCATGCAGCCGTGCCATGTAACCCCGTTCACGGGCCACACTCGCATCGTAGCAGTCTAGCAAGTCCCGCCGATCCGTCGCATTGAATCCATTTCCATTGGCTCCCCCAACTCTAGATTGGTCGGCATTGTTGGCCGACCCATTGTCGGGAGCCCTGCGCGTTCTGTTGTTTTGAACCGCACTTACTACAACTATGTTTGGTGTTGTCATTGTTGTTCCTACGAGAAGCTAGGGAAAGGGGTTCGTCCATCCTTGTAGAGCCCCGCATGCAAGGATAAGGCTGCTTACTCTGAGAGGTCGCCTGGTATCCCAGAGTCACCGTTCTAGACACCTCACCCAGGTGCCATTCAGCTTTCGGCACGGTTTTCACACCTCCGTTTGGGGGTTAATTCCTTCGGGACCACCCCTGGACAATTGTCCGCGACTGCCTATTTATTTTTGTACCCATATTCAGCAGAAACCCTTGGTACATAGACCCTCTATCCGCAACCCTCGGACGCGTTCGGTGGCTTTGTCATAGGCCCTTCGGTTTGATTCTAGAGGAATCAAAACCGAACCGAATGGGGGTTCGTTAATTTATATATATATATATATAATTAAAAATTTGTCATAAGGACAACCGCAGGATTTCGCCGGGAGCGGGTGCTAATCTGAAAAACTGCACCCGCTTCCAGCGAAATCACGGTAAAATTTCAGCCACAACCACATCTCACAATCGTGAGATAGGTGGTTACAGTCTGTAAAGGAATCAATACGACGATCCAGCAAAAGCCTCGTGCACCCTAAGAACACAGAGTGACCCAAGGACAACCGCCTTCTGAATTTTTTTCTGCATATATATATATATATATATATATATATTGTATAATAATATAAAATATTATTTAAACATTAACGAAGATAAACTTTTATGACTGTAAGAAATAACCTTTATGATAAGGCAGGTATACGCTCGAAATTATAAAAGCACGTGTTTGAGTCATAAAAATACGACTCAAGAGATAAATTTATGTCTTTAAGACATAAAAACTTGTCTCCAAGACATAAATTGAAGTATGGCTCCGTCTCAAAACTGAGACATGCTCAATTCGAACTTTTCGACTTCAGCATATCTTGATTGGGGGCAATTCAAGTAGAACTCAAGTCGAAGCATTTCTTTTCGGGCTTTGATCAATTTTTAATTTTTAATTAATTCTAAAAATATTAAACATTAAATATTCTTAAATTTTACATTTATTGTCGCTAGAAAATATTCTTAAATTAAAGAAATCTTTGTAATATAAAATATTTGCTAAACGTAAATAAAAGCAGATTTTTCTGTCCAAGCCTGTGTACTACTGAGCATATTGTACAACGAAAATGTAGCATTCTCACATAAAAATCCAAACAATGAATTTCAACCTTGCCTTAAAAAAAATGCTTCAAGTACCAAAATAAAATCGAGATGTGAGGTCCTTTTCACTTGGACCTACACATGTTTAGTTGCCTACCTTAGATGAATTAATCATTTGAATCATAATTGAAAATTTGTGTAGATTAGTGTGTATACACAATTTCTCCCATTTTAACCTCTTATAGATAAATGTAAATATCTTGGCTTGACATTAAATAAATATTGCATGATTGGGCTAACATTTGAAGGATTTTGTATCTTTATGCATTTATAAATATAGCGAGAGTAAAACCAAACGATAATATTTCTGAACAGATTAAATTCCATGAAAGTATCTCTTATTTAAGATAATGAATCAACTGTCCGTTATAAATAGGAAGAAAAAAAATTCCACAAGAAATCAAAATACCTTAGCACATAAAACCAAAATATTTTTGGTCAATGAGAATTGATTACTGTCCTGCACTTCAAATCCCATTGCAATTTAAGTTTCCCGTTTAAAGTTTTCCTTTGATAAATTGTCTGACTACCATCTAAGCAAGTAGGTCAACAGTTGCCTATTGGAAAATCACAGTTTCTTTGAAAGGGTTCCAATATCCGGATTGATCTTCCAGATAAAGTTCGTTCGTCTCGTAGTAAATTAAATAAGGGCGCCCAGTACCTGCGCTTGCAGGTACTTGAATTTTTGAATCATTTTATTTTATTACTGTGTTTAAAGCCTAAACGGATAAAAAGCTAAATTTCGGTTGCAGAAAGAGTATTAGATAATCTTAAAAAGTACTATTCAAGTAGAAAGGAATACACAAATATTGATTTCATTCCTAGATATTTTTGTCTCTATAAGGAATAAAAATGAGTCCTAAATAAAGTAATAAGTATTTCCCTGCCGATAGAAATCTCAAGAGTATATGCTTAAGACTATCAAGGCTCTGAGAAGCTCTGAGAAATTCTCTGGAGTTACTTAGGTAGATAACATATATATAAAGATCCAGGTGGTTCGTTTAAATGTTTTAAAATGTTTGAAAAAATGTTTTTTTAAGCTTTCGGATTAAAATTTAGAAATACATTTTTTTTTTAATTTTTATAATTAACAGCCTAAAACAGAATAATTCGGAATCTACGGATTTTCAGGATTTCAGATATCTACAGTTTTTTTTAATGTTTAAAATAGGAATTAATACCACGTTTCTCGTAAATGGAATGAGATACGCCAAAAAAGGCAACATTTTTTAATTCAACTCGAAAATTGTATATTAGCATATTAGTTATAATTATAAATAAGTATAATAAGAAAATTCATAAATTAACAAAAAAAGTGTTAATTATTTGAAGAAAAATTTAAAAAGGGAGAGTCGGGTTAGCAACGGCCAACTACTGTAAATAACTGCCCGCCCGGTACGTGACGAATACAAAAGGACCATCATATTACCCTCGCATCACTCTTAAAAGGCCCTCTTAAAGGACCCAAATCTCTCAACTATCACTGAGACTAAATCATTCAAATTAAACCTTAAAATAGTCTTAAGCCGACCAGGCTATTTCGCCTGAGAATACTCTGAGATTTCTATCGGTAGGGTTGATACGCTAATATAGTTAAATCTCACGAGATTTTGTCGTTTCATTCCTTTAATTAAATAAAACATTACTATCGAATTCTCACATATTATCTAGCTATAAAATTTAATCTTAAGGCAAAGCTTTGTGCTTTGTGCATCAATTAAAGTTAGAAAAATTAAATCTTATGGACCTTTTCATTTAAGAAAACGACATTGCGCAAGCGCTAAAGATATTTAGCACTTCCCTGCGAGTTTCCGTCAATTTTGACTGAAACTTATGTGGGAATAGTAAACATTGACGAAAAAAAACTATTTCGAACAATTGGAAGTTAAAAAAATTTCCAAAAAAGAAATGTCTAATAGACCAGGAGAAAATCGATTGAAAAGAAAAAAGGTTGGTGTGCACAAGAGGTGCTGTTTTCGAAAGTGCAAAAGTCACATTCGCTGCAAGTCCTACTTGGAATGTACTTCTTATTTTATTATATTTCCAAAACCCTGTTTAATATATCGAAAGGGTCACATTCCCGATGGTGCACTTCAAACGCATATTAAAAATTCCGCAAAATGCAGTAAAAGTGATATATGGGTGAGGTTTTGTGTGCGCAGATACTAGTATTTTTCAAGCATGAAGGATGTAAACAAGGATACGCACATTTTCTCATTGCATTATATTAATTTCAATTTATTCTCATAACAAATAGTTTATCAAGGTTTAATCAGATGCTGGAAGTTCTTTAAATACTAACGTTCTCGCACTGAAACAGTTTAATATTGAAAATTAAAATTAAATTAAAAATCTGCTTTCAAGTCTTCCAAACCTGAATTTTAAAATTCTTTACATTGAAAATTCACGCTTTAAAATAAATTATTATTATATAATATTTAAAATTATTTCTTGAAAAAAAAGGATCCTACTCCATCTTCACTCCATTGGGAACCGGTAAATATAAAAATTTGAAAATTTATAATAGTTTATATTATATAATAATAATAAAAATTTCTAATAATTCTTAATTGAGCTTGTTGTAAATTATCGTGTGATACGACATTCGTCATACTTTAAGTGATTCGATGTATTTTTTTCCTCAAAATTGGTAAAATCCCCAGTCAAAAAATGAATTTACTGACATATTTCTCGTCTGTTACAAAAAATTCCTACCTTCCCCGTCATGCGGTCACCCTGATTTAAAAAGTACTATATAAAACATGAATAAAAAAATATTTTCACTTCTTTCAGTATCACGTATTTATTATACAAACATTTTTTTTACCATTTTCTATTCATATTTCTTTTATTGTAGGAATTTTCAGAGAAAAATGTTCAAACTAAAAAAATCGCATTTGCATTTATTTCAGTAATTTGTAAGCTAGTTGAATTTCAAAACTGACAACCCACTTATAATGATAGATATCAATTCATTTTCAACTGCATTTCTTTAAAAATGTTTTATCAAACTTTTTTTATATTTTTTAATTATTAAAATTATTTCACTTGTATGCAAAACACTATTTTTTCACTGTTGAAACCTTACACTATACGCAGTGTAAACATAATCTGCATTCCACGTACCGGTCAATAAGTTGCTGCTTTTTTCCTTTGGTACATTGCTTTCTGAATTTTAACCACATTTTTAGCTTACATATGGTATTTTTTCACCTTTTTATGCAATAATTCAGCACCTGGCACATCATTTTCATTCACTTTTACATTAAAATTAGGTACGATAGTGTACATTTTACTAAAAATATGGCCGAAATTTTAAATGCCCGCTAAGTGTCTTGGTGGCACCTAAGCTTCCGCTCTTAAATGAAAAGGACTATTAGCATGTGCAGCTATGATGGAAATGGTAAAAGAATACGTCACAGTAAGAACTGCGGAACGCACTGTAGAGTTCGCTGTACCAGGTTGCGCTCAATCCCAAACGGAAGTCAGAGTCAGTTGATGTACTATCCCGTAAACAGTGGAATGGCGATCGTCGCGCGCCGCGCTGCTTCCAACAGCCCACTTTGTTACAAGTTTGTACCCGCCAATTCACCATTTTCGACCTGGTCACACGTGATGTGTAAATTTTTTTCTTTTAAAATTTTAACAGTTCATTTAGCTAGATTGATTTTTCCACCAATTGGAGAAAATAGTTTGACCAATTACTTAGTTTGTTTATGGACTATAGCAATCAATAAGACCAATAATATAAAATTACCAACCTAAGCAGTTGCCTTTTATGAAAAAGTATGATAGGCAATAAGGTACACGTATATATATTAGAGTGGGACAAAAAAACGTAATTATTCAAATCAAAATTTATTATCAAAATATGTATAAAAAATGGTGAATTTCATAGTTTTTATATTTTCGTGCATATCAATTTTTCTTATGTGCGTTAGCAAGTTTTAAACTTATCACCAATTGTTTTAGCTTTTTTTTCAGCTCTTTGATTAAAGTTCTTTAGGCCATAATTGATGTTCAATAGACCCATGTCTTTCAAAAAACAATGTTAAAATGTACAGAAACTACGAAATAATTTCTCTAGGTGTTTGAGTCTTTTTTATTCGTGAAAATATATTTTTTTTAAATTTGATTTAAAGCCCTAATGAATGACAGTCGTAAATTGGAACTCAATTTCTTGTTTAATTTTTTTAAAGACGGTTCTCAAAGCACCTGTGGGTGCACGCCTCCATTCAATATGAGTCTTTCTGCTGACAGCGACATGCATAAGACTATGCGCTGAGTATAAGTGAACTTTTCTATATTATGTTGAACTCTATTACAATAACCCATAGAGGTCACACTGGGTACAGTGGGCCCTAGTAAATATATTATAAACGTGGATGCGCTGCTGGCTCATTTGCTCGCCATAAATATAGGCAAAGCGTCAGTCAAAAAAAGTCACTTCCATGCTACACACAGTGGGAATAAAGCACCTTTTTGGACAAAAATCGACCGACAGTGCAATTCTTAAAACATTTTAATGTTTTTTTTTTAGAAATGACCGTAAGGCTTCCAGTTATAACAAGTAACTGTGGATATTTTAATCCCACTTAACGTAAATTTTTTATTTAACAACAAAGTTACAACCTTTTGTTGCTAAACTTTTCCGTGGTACCATTTTTTCTAAGACATTCAAATTCATTAAAAAAGATCATAAATCAATTAAAAAAGTAACTAAAACTATTTTCCAGTGGGTTAGAGTAACTACAAAAATTGTTAATAATGTTATAAACAAGTATTTGTATAAAGTATCACGGATAATGATGTGCGCTTACAATAAGTTAATAGATAATAATTGCCAATTATTTACACAATTTTTATAAACAAATGCACATTTGGACCATTTTTTCATGAATATGATTGATTTTCTTTTGCGGAATCAACTTGAAATGTCTTACCAAAGACACCTTGCAGTAATATTTTTCGTAGTGATCAAACATTTTTGTTTATTTAAACAATGTTCATAAACAAATGCACATTTTTTCATGTATAAGCTTGATTTTTTTGTAGAATCAATTCGAAATGTCTTGCAAAAGACTCTTTGCTATTATATTTTTAATAGCGACAAAAACTGATAAATATTTAAACAATTGCATATTTTGACCATTTTTTCATGTGTAGGCTTGATTTTTTTTTTGCGGAATCAATTTGAAATGCCTTGCAAAAAATCCTTGCTGTCATATTGTTTATAGCCATTTGTGCTTCAGTGAGTGAAAATCGAGCTCACTCATTGAAGATTGTGATACTTTCAGCTATTTTTGACTCATGTAACCCTCAAAAGGGCCGTTTTTAGGTAGGCATTTATGCTTCAGCAAGTAAGAATCGAGCTCACTCCTTGGAGATTGTCATGCTTTCAGCCATTTCTGACAGAGGTTTTCTCTTCCTGGATTCTACTTTTCTATAACTGCTTATCAAAGGGTCCGAATGGAGCAGAAGATGATGAAGAACATCTACGTTCGTCATTTGTCTGTCAGACATTCTGCTGTTATTAGCTCTAACTTTTCTGAAGATCTTATTGCTTCCCTCTTGCGACTCTTCTGAATACCAACCACTTGGTAGCTCAAAAGATTGAATTATATCACTACCGTAAATAAGCAGCTTATGTACTGATGGTGGCATTTTATACCAAGGATAAAGATTTATGCGAAGATCAGCGGTTTCCAAACAGTAAATCTTCAATTTCGCATAATTAACTATCCTTCCGCACGATATAACTTGTAATATATCGAAGAATCTGGTGATCAGATCTTGATCCAAACCGGTTATTTTAGCAACCGATTTAGCTTTTCCCAAAAAGGAACGGGCAACATTTCTGGTATTTGTTGTTCCATAACTCTGCTTCAACACATCAACTGTTAAACCCAGTTTGGATCTTAATTGTATCTGAATACGTTCCTTTCTTGATTTTTTCATTTCCTTTTCTTCCTTTTTTCTTATAGAAGACTTTTCAAAATCCATATTGTAGGAAACATGTAACAAATATTTCAGAACACGAATCCAGGCATGCAACGTCGAGAGACCAAATTTATAATGTGCCTCATTCCATGGAATTTTAGCTACATATGGTAAGTTGTTAACATGTTTTGATCCAACTCCACAAATATTGCAGCGAGAAGATGCTTTCTGTCCAGTTAGAATATTACATACCTTTCCATCGATCATCGTATCTTTCAAGTCAAAGCTGGTATCAAAACTGATTCCACTGACACCAATGGAATAGGTACGAACTTTTTCCAGCAGCTTTATGTGATAGTTGTACCCTCTCTTTACAAGAGAATCAGTTTCTTTACGGAAATTAAATTTAATTGTCCTACAGAAATTGACAGATGAAGGTGTTTTGTTCGTCCAAATAATATCATCATCTGCTTTTAATTGAAGAGGGACGAAGGAAATCAAAAAGAAAGATTTATCCGTGAAAAGGCTCTTGTGATAGCTGATGTTTTCTTCATTCTCAGAATCACTGTTATAAGATTCATCGTTTGCATCCACATCATCACTCTTTTTTGACCACTTTTGCCGTGTCATCTGATGCGCAGAAGCACCTTCCATACCCCACTTCCCAAAGAGCACTTGTTTTTTACCAAAAAGATTAGCAAGATCATCTTTTTCCATTCGCAGCAAGATTCGCTTAACTGTATGACCCAGTAAACTTATGAAATGGACACTTGCTCCTAAATTAGATATCTCTATATGCTCACCGTTTCCTGGATGATAAGCTTTTTTCGCTTCGGAGATCTTTAAATACGGCGGATATGAATCATTGCAAGTTATTTCTTCATTGTACTTTGTTAGCTTTTCGTATTTCCTTTTCGACAGACCTAAATCCACGTAAATCGCTAAGATTCTTTGCAATTTATTCTCGCCGTCATCTTCTTTACGAAACTGCGTCCCAGATTCGCTATCGGACTCATTTTTGATCAATGAAAGTGCTTTGGATAATTCTTCCTTGCTATAATTTGAAACAAGTTCTTGGACGCGCCTTTTCTTCGTCTTTTTGGATCCATCTTCAAATGATAATCGTGGTCTTCCTCTCTTTAGAACATTAGTTAAACCTTTTGTTTGCATAGGTGGGCAAGGAAAAGGTACCTTGAACTCTGCTTCTAAGAATCCAGCATGCTTTTGGACAAACAATGCTTGTTTCCTACAAACACTTTTCCATTTTCTATTATACAAAGGCATAAAAGAGTCAACCAATTTTTTTCTTATAACCATTAACTGACTTTCACCAAAAGAAGTCGTAGCATTAATATTATCCAAAATCAAATATACATTGTTGCATTTTGATTGTGGATCGCTATTCCAAATGATGTCACATAAGTGCTGATTTTTTATTCTGTATTCCATGTTAAAAAATACTTCGAAGGATTCCCTTAATATCTCCGTAGAAACACGCAGTCTATTTGTGAACGTCTTCCATGAAGCAAAATAAAACAAATGCAGAAAGACAAATCAACAACGACTTGAAGTTGCTCCTGCTATATTCAACTGCTTTTAGGTATAGTTGATACCAGAAACAATTTATTTGTAGCTTTAGTCACTTCGAGTCGTTCCTGATTTTGTTTCCTTCATTTGTTTTATTTTATTTCAAGAAAGCTTTATTTGCAAGCATTCTTTGCCAAAACATTTTCAGTTCATTCTGCAAAAAAATCTAGCCTATTAAAAAAAAAGGTAAAAATCTGCATTTGTTCAGAAATTAAAAAAAAATAATTACCAGTTTCTGTCACTATTAAATATGTCAGCAGAGAGTCTTTTGCAAGAAATTTTGCATTGATTCCGCAAAAAATCAGAGCTATTCATGAGAAAATGGTCAAAATGTGCATTTGTTTATAAAAATTGTTTAAATAATTGGCAATTATTATCTATTCCTAACTTATTGTAAGCGCACATCATTATCTGTGATACTTTATACAAAAGCTATGGGTTAAAATTAGCTAAACATTGCAATCACGAAAAAATTACTTTTGTGAATTAATTTGTTTATAACATTATTAACAATTTTTGCAGTTACTCTAACCCACTGGAAATTATTTTTAGTTACTTATGTAATTGATTTATTACCTTTTTAATGAATTTGAAAGTATTAGAAAAAATGGTATCACGGAAAAGTTTAGCAAACGAAAAGTTGTTACTTTGTTGTTCAATAAAAAATTTACGTTAAGTCGAATTAAAATATCCACAGTTACTTGTTATAGCTGGAAGACTTACGGTCATTTTTGAATAAAAACATCAAAATCCGTGAAGAATTGCACTGTCGGTCGATTTTTGTCCAAAAAAGGTGCTTTTTCCCACTGTGCGCCACCCGCAGATAGCACCAACGAAGTCCCGTCCATGATCTAAGAAAACACGGTCTAGCCACACGCAATTAAAAAAAGTTAACCAATAAGAAGCAACTCCACCTCAGTCAGTCATATTGGAATATTGAATGCGCGAAAGGAAGTATATTTGAAATGTCGTAAATGCCATGAGCGAAGATATCAAGTAAAAGTTGTTAAAAGATGAAGGAATTATACTATTACTAAATCAATGAAATTAGTTTCAAAATAATGCAGTTTGTGTCATAGATAATACAGCCACACAAAAAAAGTGTGCGGATCTGGTAACAAGACACACGTATTCCTATGGATTTTGGGGCGCTGAATTCAAATTCGGTATCAAAAATCACCCATCACGTCATGGTTGAGCCATAACCTCAAAAAATGACGAAAAATCATGCACTGAGGCAAATAAATTTCAAAATAATGCCAGTGGTGCAAATTTTCACTTCAAAAACATGTCGACAACTGTGAAGGATCGACCCTTGTCTGATTTCAACTTATTTAACATAACTTTACCCAACTGAACCTGACCTCACCTAACCTGAATTAATAGAAATTTATTGAACTACACGTAAAGCTCTGGAAGCAAATGTTCCCAGTAGCAAATGAGTTCTACATCGAATAGGTCAACTCGAGCCTAACCTAGAAATAAATCTAACCTAGCCTAACTTAACCTAACCTCACGAAACACAATTAAACTGATTGTGTTGTCCAGTTGTGTTTGCGGTACCGTTCGAATCAGCTTGGGCTTAACCTGCAAAGAGGTCGAACCTATCCTAACCTAACCTAACTTAACTTCACGTAACAAAATTGAACTCATTGCGTTGTCCCGTTGTGTTTGCGGTACCATTTCATGCAGCTTCGGCTTAACCTACATAGAGGTTTAACCTATCCTAACCTAACAAAACCTGACCTAACCTAACCTAGCCGAATGAAATTCAACCACACATGTAGCTATGTAAGCGTACGGTTCTCACTCTTAAATGTGTGCTATATTTACTAGGTTAATTCGATCTTAACCTACAAATTAATTTAACTTAACAGAACCTAACGAAAATTTGCTTAACGCAACAAAACTTAACTTAAGTGTTCCCGTTGTAACACAATAAAATTCATTTCATATCCTACGGGTGATTAAAAATTTAGACGCACATTACTCATTTGAAGAAACTTAGATTTACAAGTAGAATTGACCCCATTTCAATTAACCTGACAATGTTTGTATCAATTAAAATGTAGAACTGCAACTTAAACATGCAAATGAATAAGAGTTTTATTCAAAATTTTTTTCTCTCTGCTTTTCTTAAACTTAAGGGATATATTTATACTATCTTTCGTGTTTACATTTTATCTTGCTTTTTACACAATCAGTTTAATTGTATTTCATGAGGTCAGGTTAGGTTAGATCAGGCTAGATTAGATTTATTTCTAGGTTAGGCTCGAGTTGACCCATTCGATGTAGGACACATTTGCTACTGGGAAAATACCCTTCCAGAGCTTTACGTGTAGTTCAATAAATTTCTGTTAATTCAGGTTAGGTGAGGTCAGGTTCAGTTGGGTAAAGCTATGTTAAATAAGTTGATATCAGACAAGGGTTGATCCTTCGCAGTTGTCGACATCTTTTTCAAGTGAAAATTTGCATCACTGGCATTATTTTGAAATTTATTTGCCTCAGTGCATGATTTTTCGTCATTTTTTGAGGTTATGGCTCAACCATGACGTGATGGGTGATTTTTGATACCGAATTTGAATTCAACGCCCCAAAATCCATAGGAATACGTGTGTCTTGTTACCAGATCCGCACACTTTTTTTGTGTGGCTGTGTAATATAAAATATTAAAATATATATAACTGCCAATCCTCATAATGTAGACAAAATATGGTTAATATAACCTGTCAATTATAATCTATTGTACTAAAATGATATACATATCAATCACGTTATCAATACAAGACAGTAATATACATGTTTTTATGAATAAAAAAACCGATTCTCGTTTACAAAAATGAAGATTTAGCAAGAACATGGGTAAGCGTGTGATACGCGATTTTTAAGTTGTAATTTCATTAATAATTTTTCAAATATTTGAAGCGATACGTATTTCAAATTCTACTAAAATTATCGTTTTACTTCAAAATTTAAAACAACACGGAAAATTAGTGGCAGGCAAAGATATTTTGGTGAAGTTGTTTCGCAGAGGAGCGCACACTTTTTAATGCTTGCCATGGGCGCTATTTTCCCTAGATACGTCGCTGACAACCAAGATGGTTGGGTGTGGTGGAGTGCGACTGGGAACGAAACTGGGAGAGCTGATGGCTATTGATGACTATTGATGACTATTAAAACCAAAAAAACAGATTTTTTCAAAAAACCTACATCAATAATAAAATTTAAACTATTATAATTGGTGCAGTTTACTCGAAATATTTGCGTACATTATATGGTATAAAATTATTATACAAATATACCACTAAACCCTTGCCTGCGGGGGTCCTACGCCTACATTTCCCTTTCTTTAACAATCTGCGTGTCGAGAACGTTTATGTTTACATAACGTTCAGGGTAGGAAAATTATTTATAATAATAATTTGTTCAACAATTTAATTTTGCAAAAACTTTGTTTTTGAATAAAGTTTTCAAAGATATATTAGATTTATAAAATTTATAATACTTTATTTATGAAGTTTTAAGAAATCTATATCACCGAATATTTTAGCTGAAACCCTGAGAAATATTTACCATAACCATAAATATATTAAAACTCACATATTTATATGCAAATACTTAATAATCATATCGGAAAGAGTATTTAAAGCTTCATAGGTTTCACGCGAAGTATAAGGATAAGCTCAACTCCTGGCTTCAACGAGTTTGGAGTTGCGCGCGCCAATTAACACATTTTTACATTTATAGCTTGACAAAACATGGTTATTTGAATAAAGACCACAAGTAAGAGTCAATGAGTAATTTATTTTACGGTTTTATATATTTTACTATAATTCTAAAATTATTTCTTATAATTTAAATTCTATGTACATAGTCTACATAAAGTTCTTTAATATTACAGTGAAACACTTCAATAGCCCTCCCTTCTATAGCCATTCCGAGAATTGACGCCGCGCCGTAGGTAGGTATAACAGGAACTGCGCGGGGTCTGCGGTTGTCACTCAGGCGAACTGTCAAGCGTGAACAAACAAAAGCTGAGCGGGCTATAATAAGTTAATTAACACTGACCGTCAGCCACAAAATTCGGCGCTAGAAAAAGTTTCTCTGTATTTATTTATTTATTTTAATGTTGTGGTCTGCAATTTCTATGTCTTTTATTTAGACTATTCGTCTAATCAAGTCCTCGTATGTAGTTTCCACTTGATTAATTATTATGTATTCTAACGATTTTTTTTTAAATGTAATGCTACTTCCAAGTAAAAGGAAAATGGTTCTTTCGGCAGTTCTAAGCCAGATTACGTTTCCGCATTGGCAAACAGAATTAGACGAACAGAATTTCACAGGTACATTCATAAAAAATACCACGTTCCATACAAGGTATTTTCAAATAAACTTTAAACTATTATTTTATTATTAATGTAAGTTTTTTCACCAGGGAAATGAATTAATAGTTGAAGATGTTAATTTTGTTTGTCTACTTGGTCATAATCAATATTATTAAAATATTGATTAATTTTTTAAGATTGCGAAAAAACGCTCTCTATCTCCGCTGGGATATGAACCCAGGTCCTTCAGATTGCCGGTCTGATGCTCTACTAACTGAGCTACGGAGAGACGAGAACACTTTCTTCACAATCTCCTTATAAGCAGAATGTCAGCGTCATTCCTTATACTTGTAAAATTTTTCTTTCTAAACATGAAACACATATTTCATTATTGATGTAAGCTTTTTGACCAGCGAAATTAACTAATAGTTTAAGATGTTAATTTTGTTTGTCTACTTGGTCATAATCAATATTATTAAAATATTGATTAGTTTTTTAAGATTACGGAAAAAACGCTCTCTAGCTCCACTGGGATATGAGCCCAGGTGCTTCAGATTGCCGGTCTGATGATTTACCAACTGAGCTACTATACCGTGGGCTGACAACGTAAATCGATTAAAGAAATACCATAACAATAAAAAGCCTTTTTTATTGACAACAAGTGATTTTTTCGAAAATTATTAAGAGACAAAAGGTACTCTATTACAGGTAT
>NC_046664.1:117433027-117442326 GCF_010883055.1 Belonocnema kinseyi
CGAACTTTTTCAGAACTTTTAATTATATTTTAAATTGATTCCCATTTTTTCGTAAAATTTTTGTGAAATTCTGCAATAAAAGTGCCTCAAAGTCTGCCAGATTTTTAAAAATTGTATAAATCTTTTTAAATTTTTGAAATATTTGTAGGACGACTGAAAAATCCTGAATAATAAAATTCGCGAAACTGTAAATTTCCCGAAATTTTAAATTGCTGAAATCTGAATATCCCGAATTTGAAAATTCTAGAATAATAAAATTCTGGACAGTTTACAATATTATGAAATTTGAAAATTCCCAAATAATAATATTCCAGGCCGCATGCTGTCCAATTATCAAATATACAAACTAGAAAATTCCCGAATTTCAGAAATTAAGAAAAAAGTTATGTGATCAATATTATATATTCATTAAAAATACAATAATCAAATATTTTTATTATAGAAACTTTGTTTAATGTTTAGTTTTTTAAATTATTGTTTTAATTTAAAATAACAATAACTGTATAAAAACTATAAAAATTATGACGTTTAATTCTAATTTTATAAACGTGAAAAAAACAGATTTCAACGTTTTCTATGAAAAACACAATTCCGTGAATGACAGAACGAAATCGGAAACAATAAGAGTCAATTTATTCAGGAACAAGCTTATTGAACAAATACAGGTCGGCCTCTGACTAGGCGACTGGGGAGGAAGCGTTTTCGCGAGTTGAGATCCCCCCACAACAAGACTCAGTCGAGGCATAATCTGATCTTTTGTTTGCCTTTTTCGATCTCGAGGCATTTGCTATGAATAGGCGACACCTCAGAAGTGAATTTCTATTGGCGGTTTAACACATTTACATATTACTTTTTGATATATGTTTTTAAATGTTATCAAAATTAAAATTGAATATTAAATATTATTGTTAATATTACAAAAAAAAAAGTTTAAAGAACAAACACTTAATATGTTATGCGTATTAAGAAAAAAAAAATTTCTATTTAAATATCTTGATCTAAAAAAACGTCTAAAGATGACTTAAGAAATTTAAACGAATTGTTGCTTTCTTCATTATACGAAGTATTTTGGCTTAAAAAAGATTCTTCTATTGAGATACAAATCAAATTGTATCCGTACAAATTGATAGAGATAAAAATTGTATACGTAGGCAAGTTTCAACTGATATACTGTAATATAATTAATATAATTAATTAATTAATAATAATTATAATTTATACGAGTTGTATTGATAATCTATTAAAATTACACTGAACAAGTTATAAAAACATGTAACATCTATATCAATAAACTTCACTGAAGCAAAACAAACAAAATGATCGCACAACTAGCGCAGTCGCTTATGCAGAGTAAATGCCCCAAAATCGAAAAAGGCAAACAAAATATCAGATTATGCCTCGACTGAGGCTTGTGGTGGGGGGAGCTCCGTTCGCGGAAACGCTTCCTCCCCAGTCGCCTATTCAGAGGCCGACCTGTATGTCCTTGCGCAAACCTTTAATACATATTTTTTAATTTTTACGAAAATCTGGTGTTATTTTCTTACAAAAAAAAATCATTTGTGGGGGTGGCAAATTATCAAAAAATAAATAAAACTTGAAAAACACTCCTAATTTTTACTTGTCCTACTTTCCAATTTATCTGAAGTTATACGATTTTAATGGTTTTAAAATGATGATTCAAGTATTAAAAGACGTTCATTTCTAATCCTGCAATTTTAAACGATTAAACCATTTTAAATTGTAGCTAAATAATTTGAGATGTTTCAATATAAAATCATCGAACACTTTCAATAAAAAAATGCTGACATATTTAAATAGCTTTAAATTTTAAATTATTTAATATGCCGAAGACTACAAATTTAAAATGTCTCAACTATTAAGGCTTTAAATATTTTTGGAATTGCTGTTCTGAAGACTAAATGGCACACTATTGAAAAACTTAAAAAAAGGTCAGAGGTTTTAACAGTTCAATATATATGATAGAACCTCTATAAATTTGAAGTTAGTCTTCTTCATGTTTGAGCTACAATTAATCAATTTTAGAAGTTATAAATTACAATTGTGAATAATAAATAAAATGTATTTATTAATTTATACTTAAACCAAAAAACCTCTGCATGCTTCAATCTAAATGCAGCTGAAAACAACACATTCAAAATGGGTTGAATTCAAGGCATATTTCAAAAAGAAAACTGAAAGCACATTACCGACTTTCAAAAGAATAATCGACTAAGTAAGAAAGTGCTCATTAGCTTGCAAATGAGAATGGAAAATTTTGTATTTTCGCATTTTTAACGTTTAAATTTAAACTTTTTCGCATTGTAACAATTTAAAATCCCACAGTGTTATTTTTGACTTAACTTGTAACTTATTACGAAAATTGTGAAAGTTCAAACAATAAGCCTGTATTCTGAAAATGAAGTAAATCTTCCCGTTAAAATTCAAGTTCTTAAACTGAAGGCCTGAAAATTTGCAAATTTTACAATTACTGTTGCACGAATTGTATTCGCATCCTAAAAGAGTATAAATTGTGTTTAAATTAGTTTTTAAATTTTCGGAAGTTTACCTTTTTTACATACCTAGATGTCAAAAAAGCCTACCTAATTTTTTCAAATTTTAATAACTTATTTTCTGAGATAAAATCACCCGCGTTTACCAGTGACTGAAAAGCAATAGGAAAAAGTCGCCAAGACCAAAGACTAAAAATGGGATCTACAACGAATATTTACATTCTTAATTGAGATTGCCTTTAACTTTTTGATTTCAAAAATTTTCATACAAATTGTTTTTTATCACTAATGTAGGAAAAAATCGACAAGATCGTGCGCCGAAATTATAATCAGAGAAAATTTTCTCTACTTCTAAGGGGGCGGCTGAAATGACCCGAAAAATTTATAATATTACCGAATTTCAAAATTCCCAAACAATAAAATTGCCTAAATGAACTTGTTTATGAATCTATATTATTTATTTATTAGAAAGACGGCAATAAAATAATGTGTCAAAATACACAAATTGTATAGACAAATTAATGTAAAAAAGCACGTGTGTCTCAAACGGAAAAAATTTCTCCCTGAATTTTCTTCGAACCTAATAACATTTTACAAACAAACTTTACAGGATTCAAATCAGCATTAACTAATCTCTGTTTCTTTTTAATTTTTTAAACTAACATTTTGATTTTTCGGAAGAACTTTTGTAATTTAAAAAATACTATGTGCACTTTCGACGAAACTGTCTTATCCAGAAATATATTTTGTTTTAATTATTGTTATTTTAAATTCAAATAATAATGTTTAAAAACTTTAAACATTAAAAAAGTTGTTCCGACGGTATAAATATTTTATTATTTTAATTTAAAAAAATATATTTGTTAAAGAAAAATGTTTGCAGAGCTGGTTTATCTAAAAATTGCTTTCTATAATAGTTTTTTTTTAATTAATAATTTGATTTTTCGAGAAAACTTTTTTTTGTATAATTTAAAAAAAGACTATGTACAGAAAACCTGCCTCAAGCTTCAGATGTGAAAAAATTGAGTGATACATGTCAAACTTTTCTAACTTTAAAAAATCTTTCTACTGATTTACCGTCATATTTTACGAAGAATGAGAAAACAAGAATTCGACTTCGTAGTAAGGTGAGGGCAGCACCTCGATAGAACAGAAAATGTGATGTCCTACACTGTAAAAAATACGTTTTAAAATTGCATTTTTAAGTGTATATTTACACATATAAAATTTCACTTTAGACGATTAAAATTACAGGTTAGAAAGCCAATTTCCACATGTTGTGTGGAATGACGTCTCTTACAGGTTTAATTCTATGACTTTGCATGAATTCGTACGACGTGTTGAAAATCACTACGTTTAGAGAGTGTAAAAAAAGGACTCACGCTGTACATAGTAAAATTCCCCAGAATGGTAAAATTGCCGAATGCGCATAATTTTCTATTTTCTGAAAAAAATTTCTTCACTTTATAGTCATTTTAGATTTATACGCTAGCGTAATTATAAATATATTTTTAATATGATCTTAATGATTTAAGTATTTGAGGTTAGGTTGATATTTTGGAGAAATTTTCTACTTTCCGTTGTTCAATTTTACGTCACATATTAAATTTCAGTTCAGTTGTGAATTTTATACTTTTGTTCAATTTTATAAACTTCTATACCAATTTCACGCCGCTGCGCTTGAGTCCACTTTTCACATACATTTAACGTACTAAAATTCAACAAACCTTTTTTTATAGTGTAGATATATAGTTCCCTCACTCTGACACCCCGTACCGCATCTACGTTTATAATATCTTTGGCCCCAGTCTAACTGCGTCTACGTGCCTTCGAAGAGACGGTTTGGAATGGAACTAATAGTTAATAAAATAATAAATAAATCATTATTAGCAATAATCAGTGAAAATATTAGTGATAATGATTCTTTATTTATTATGATTAGTTATTTATTATGACTAATTATTAATTATTATGATTAATTATTAACACAGGCCTGCAAATAATGGGTTCATGTCAGTTGTTGGAAAGTGGAGGGTCATCTCCGAAGTTATTTTTTTAAGTAGAATCCGAATCTGGGGTCAGAATTGGCCCAGTACGTCAGAATTTTAAGATATTTAAGGTTATGTACCCAAAAAATGGCTTTTTGGCTACTTTTGAGGCTATGTACAGAAGACACAAAATTTTTTGGGATTTTTTCTTTAGTTGTATCATATAGTACTGCTCTTTCTCTTTAATTTGAGAGTCGGAGAGTTCAATTACCATTTTTCTTTACCAAGTTAGGCCAATTTGAAATTACGAGATATGTCTCATTATATCTTGAGCATTTTCTTTAAATACCACGGGTCAACATGGTTTTCTTGTTGGAAATTGGAGAGTTATTTCCAAAATAATTTTTTACGAAGAATCCGAATCTGGGGTCGGAATTGGTCCGTCACGTAAGGATTTTAAGATATTTGAGGTTATGTACCCAAAAAATGGCGTTTTTGGCTACTTTTTAGGCTATGTACAGAAGACATCCAATTTTTTGGAATTTAAATAACCACGAACACCCCCCAGTACAAATTTTCAAGAGAAAACACCCACTAGAAAATGTCTGCCTCAAAGTATTTAAAGCAAATGCTCAAAACATAATGGGACATATCTCATAATTTCAAATTGGCGTAACTTGGTAAAAAAAAATGGTGATTGAACTCTGCGACTCAAATTAAAGAGGAAGAGCAGTACTATATGATACAACTAAAGAAAAAATCCCAAAAAATTTTGTGTATTCTATATATAGCCTCAAAAGTAGCCAAAAACGCCATTTTTTGGGTACATAACCTCAAATTTCTTAAAATTTTGACGTGATGGGACAATTCTGACCCCGGATTCGGATTGTACGTAAGAAATTTCTTCGGAAATGACCCTCCACTTTCCAACAACAAAACCATGTTGGCCTGTGTAGTTATTAATAAAATATTTAATTTTTCTTATAAAAAGAGTTCTTTCGTTTTATTTTACACGTTCAAAAATGACCTATTTGATTTTAAGAGTTTCATGGGAATTGAAAACTTCAAACTTTCAAATAAATATACTTTTTGTCTGACTGCCTATGCGAGCTTTGTACATGCTCTCCGTCTCCGCACAATAGGGAAAAATACGTTTTTTCGTTCAAAATACGATTCTGGCTGAACCTGTGGATCGATTTGGATTTTTCTTTTAAATGATAAAATTTCAAAGAAAGTTGCCTCGCGCTCGATAATAGGTTGCCTCGCGCTTCGCGCTCGAACATTAGTACACCTCGCGCTTCGCGCTCGGATATTTATTCTTTGCATTTGGAATGCTTGAAAAAAACTTTATCAAAAAGATCTCCTTTAGATAGCAGTATTTATATGTGTTTTCATATTCTGAATTGTCTACTTAATTAAGTATAGTCAAAGATTAAGTTTCTCAAAGCTCTGTAGGCTTTGAGATACACATTCTCATCGTGAGACTTGCGCTGCGCGCTCGATTTCCGACAGACATTTGTAAACAGGTTTTGCTGGATTTTTTTTTCTCGTAACTTCCGTCGTTTTTCCACACATTTTTTTTATTTTACTTTTTTCAACGTTATTTTTCACGAATAAAACAAAAACTACGCGTCCTATAAAAAAGTGATTTTTAACGAAATTGTGGATCTTTTTTGCGATAACCATTTTTATTAATTCATCTTTTTTTGTATCCTACATAGTTTGTCCACAAAATGGAATTTTTTATTTCCCATCATTTTTTGTGCAATCAAAATCTGAATTTTCGATTTTTGAAGAAAATCAAAAAATTGGTAAACTATAACTCTAAGAATTTTCTTTTTATCGAAAAAAGTCATTAGGATAAATTGTTTGTTCTTTTCAATACTATAAATATCCGTACATAGGATTTTCAAATTCAGAAAAAAGTAGTCTCAAAAATTTTCAAAATGCGCTCACTTTTTGAATTTTTATCAAAAATGGCTGGTTGACGAACTCGTCCTTTCTTTTAGGACCTAGAAAAAATGTGCCAAAGGTGGATTTGATTCGTTCATTTTTCGAGAGTTATCGTGTCTACGGACGGACGGACGGCCGGACGAACATGTTCAAATTTCCGACAATTCTAATACTTTCTCAATCATAAATGATGAGAATGTAAAAACGAAAAAAATGACCATTTTTTCTATTTAACGTTCCCGGTACTCGTCAATAATAGGAAAAATCTTTTAATCGCCGACGTTTCATAGACTTACATTATATAAAGATATTTCATCATAATACAATTCACAAAAAAATTGTTATAAACAAATTATTTTTTGAAAATGTGTTTTCTATCATTTTCTATACTTTAACGCTTTTAAAAGTTATATTGCAAGAAATTTGAATGGAAAAAATATTTGAATGAACAAAATTTCTCTTAAAACTATTCGTGTTACGATTGTAAACAAATTTAATAAACAAGTGCATTATTCAGGCATTTGTCGTCAGAAATATTCGTTTTTTTCAATTTCAATTTTTTAAAATTAGGAACATCATGATAATTTCAGAAAATTTATAATTTGTTGATTAATTTTATGTTGTTTTAAACAAATTTAATTTAAAAATGTCTGAAAACATGTTTTTACGTCGACACATGCCCGAATAATGAATTTTTAAATTAAATTTGTTTGAAAAAAACATAAAATTAATCAAAGAATTATGAATGTTACTGAAATTATTGTAAAGTTCCAAATTAAAAGAACTGACATTGAAAAAAAAAGAGTTTTTCCGTCGACAAATCCCGAAATAATGCATTTGATTATTAAATTTGTCAGAATAACCATAAAATTTATCAAAAAATTATCAATTTTTCTAAAATTATCAAGAGGTTCCTAATTTAAAAAAATTGACATTGAAAAAACAAATTTTTCTAACGAGAAATTCCTGAATAATGCATTTGTTTCTGATATTAACAAGAATAGTCTTAAGAGACATTTTTTTCATTAAAATATTGTTTCCAATTTAAATTTCTTGCAATATAACTTGAAAAAACGTTTAATTATTAAAAATGATAGAAAACACATTTTCAATAAATAATTTGTTCATGGAAAATTTCTTCGTTTATTGTATCAGGATAGAATATCTTTTTATTACGTAAATCTATCAAACGCCGGCGATTACAACAAGTTTACTATTATTGACGAGCACCGGGAACGTCAAATATAAAAAATGGCCATTTTTTCGTCATATTTATTTATTTATAAAAAATTGAAAAGCTAAATCAAAAATCAGGCTCGGCAACTTTCTTTGAAATTTTATTAGCTTAAAAAAACATTCAAATCGGTCCACAGGTTCAGGCGGAATCGTATGCAGAGCCTACAATTTTCATCCGATTCCATCTTTTTTTTTTAATTAAAGCTAATTAAATTTTAAAAAGGGCTGTCAAGGGCGATTTTGCTAAAAAGACTCTGTTTGTTTTTTATTCAAGTTGAAAAATGTCAAAATCAAAATTTTTCATATTTGAGCTGCGTGTTCTGCAGCATTCATTGATTTTACCTCAAAAAGGTGAAAAACTAATAGATTTACAATCGATTAACAAATTCTAAGAACTTGGATTTCGTGCAATCTGTTCGATTGTTATAAGCAAATTTATGAACAAAATCGATTATTGCTGTACATTGAAGCCTGGAAGTTCTTTTCATCACGGTTTTCGCCCCGAAATCGAGTGAAAATCATATTTCGTTGAAGTCAAACACTAAAGTATAATTTTTTTGATTGTTATAAAAAAATTTAATAAATAAGCGCCTCTGTATACATAAAATTCATTTTTCCTGCGCAATCATTAGGTTTGCCTTCAAACATGAAAATTTCATGACAGAAATAGACAATTAAAATATTTACCATCGTTATAAACAATCCTGAGTAACAAATGCATTAAACAGTCACTCCTTGATAGAAAAAATCCATTTTTTTCATAATTGTTCATTTTACCCCTAAATTAATATTTTGATGGAGGAAACAGACGTTTAACAATATTTTTTCATTTTTATTAACAATTCTGCTCAACAAATGCATTTAATAGACGCTTCCCAAATAGAAAAAATCTCTTTCTTGATGAAATGTTGATTATATCATAAAAAATGAAACTCCTACGACTCAAGAGTTATAAATAATGAAAGTAGGAAAAACACAAAAATACAATGGTGACGACAAAGTTATAGGAAACCTTCTGAGCTATATCAAAGCCAATTACGATATCGAAGACGAATGTCTGAAAGCAATCGAAGATAAGTTATCTTATTTCATGTCGACATTTGAACAAAAGTGGAAAAAAGCTTTTTATAACATAACCACATTTAGGGTGCGGAATGCAAAATGGCTGCTTCCAGATTTCTTTGTTAAATTCGTTGGAGTTTGTCCCGGGAGAATATCTTCAGATGATTTCGATAATAGCTCAAAATTAACGAAAGCCCATCGCAACACGGTACTTTTTTCTTGCTGGATTGCTTGCTGGATTTTTCTGCTGGTCGCTCTGCAGGCAGAGGTGTGCGAAGACAGGCAGCTATTACTGTTTTTTATCAATTGAATAAATAAAGTACAAAGATAAAGAAAAGCGGAAACGCAAAATATGGAGACGGTCTTGGCTGCAACAGAGAAACATGGGAAAAGGTGTGTTGACCATGTTGTTCGAAGAATTAGGTAAACATAACTTACAATCTTTAGGTTTTACTACCAGGTGTATACATATGAAACCGGTATTTTTTCAAGAAAAAAACACATTTATTTCAAGAGAATGATAACAAATATTTTATTCAAAGTATGCGCC
>NC_046664.1:117442426-117450049 GCF_010883055.1 Belonocnema kinseyi
AATACGCCAATTAGCACAAATGGTAAGTTCCGACAGTGCCTACAAGTGTGCCTACTAGCCGCTAGATGGCAATACCGGTTTCATATGTATACACCTGGTAGCTATTTAAAATGTGTCCGTATTACGGATTCTTTTCCTCGCAACCCGGAATATCCCAGTGTATTCAAAAATTGCACGCGGATGTAAGAAGATCTTCTAAATAAACTTTTGCAACTTATATCCCCATACCTAAAAAAAGAGGAAACTGTTATGGGAGACTTGCAATTTCACTCCATGCTTTGTTCCCATACTCACCTTTTCAAATCCTGTGTACAAAAACAATGAGGCTAGATTTGCCAGGTGCGATTATAGCAGCTGACAGAATTATGTGAACTTTTCTCCGCTTCTGATTCGCCTTTTGCTTTAGCCAGCGTAAAAACCAGGAGAAAAAATAGCACGCGTTCAATCAACGAAATCAAGCATGGTGCCCATCACGAGAGCCAGCACTGACGTAATTTTCCTGCAAGGAAACCTTCACAGTAGCCGTCAAAGCTCCAAGCAAGCAATCTAGCAAGAAAAAAAGCACTGCGTACAACGGGCTTAAGAGACGAAAACTGCTCAAAATTCGAGAATGTTATTCTGACTCTGAAATACAGAATGCATTCCTGAGTATTTTGCGATCTTCTGGTAAAACTAAAATCGCTAATGACATGAGTAAACGTTTATCAACTAATGACGAGTAACACGATGAATTGCATGACGAACTAGCATATTCAGAAGTAGAAGTAACTACACGCTACACCGATGATGAGGCATTAGCACTGATTGAGGTCGTAAAATTGAGTGAAAACCAGTATGAAGTTATTCGTATGCAAACGAAAGCTGAAAATGCTGATATTGACCCACGCATATTATCATAACGAAAGAGGGTGTGACTATTAATACGCATGCCTTGCTGGATCACACAGCATCTCGCTTGACGGAAATATCTGGAATCATACCTCCAAATTTTGTTGACAGACCTAATCTTTCAATTACTTTAACTTCAAAGTATGGATTTGATGGGACATCTGGATATAATACATACAACCAGTCTTTCACTGATCCTAGTAAATCTGATGAAAGCATCTTAATTTTTTCGATGGTACCGGTAGCATTGGAGATTATAGACATGGAAACTGGTAGATGTTTGGCGATTTGATAAAATACACATCCTGGGTCATCAAGAGTTCGTAGAATCATGCGATTCCACTACGTAAAGAAATGAAGGAGACTACCATCTCCGAGGTAAAGCAGATTCGAGGAGAAATCGATGAACCGAAACCAACAACAATTAAGTTCGGTCGAAGTCGGAAACATTTTAAAGTCACGCATTGAATGATAATGCCCATGGTTGACGGAAAGGTTTGTCAAGCGCTTACTGAAACACCATCATCATCGTCATGTTATATATGCTCCGCAAAGTCCTCTTTGATGAACAATTTGGGAAAAATTGAACTCTTCTCTGTGAACATTAAAAACTTCTCTTTTGGTCTCTCCACGCTACATGCCAGGATACGCTTCATGGAATGTATCCTTCACATTGCGTATCGCATAGAATTCTGCAAATGTGCAGCGAAGTTAGCCGATCAAAAACAGAAAATGAGCGATGCGAAGAAGAGAATTCAAAAAGAATTTTCGGAGAAAATGGGCCTGATCGTGGATGTTCCACAACATGGGACTGGAACATCTAATAATGGAAATACTGCTCGACGATTCTTTGAAGATCCTGAATTGACTTCGAGTATTATCGGGGTTGAGAAAGTATTAATCAAGAAATTCGGCATCATTTTGAAAGCTATGGCATCAGGAAAGAGAATCAACATTATCAACTTCGGATAATATTGCCAGCAAACTGAAAAACTTTACGTCAGCTTATATATTTGGTTCTATATGTCTGTGACAGTCCACAAGATCCTCATACATGGCGCTAAGGTAATTGAAAATACCCCATTGCCTATCGGCCAATTGGCAACCAATGATGATTTGTGTCACAAGTTGTGGATCATGACTGATCCGTACATAAACAACTTCAGAACCCTTGAGGAGAGGCTCCCTCGTCTCATGGATGCACAAGTTCAGGATCTGCTGATTGCAGATGATTAAGACAAGAATCGGCAAGGCTGCTGAATACCAGAATTTTTCGTCCAAAATGGTTAAACTTCATGAGTTCGTTCATCCTCATTGCTTATAATATTCGAAAAAGATGTTGAGTCTAGACATTTCACGATTTGGTTTCTTATTTCAAGGTGACATTAACTATTCAAACCAAAAAACAGATTTTTTCTATACGAAAGAATTATTTTAAGAATTGATTGATCATGATTGTTTATAACAATGGAAAATGTTGTTGGATGTCAGTGTATTATTTCTATTTGAAAGCGTCTATTAAATTCATTTGTTGATCAGAATTTTCAATAAAAATAAAAAATATTGTCAAACGTCAGTTTCCTCCATCAGAATATTAATTTAGGAATAAAATTAACAATTATGCAAAAAAAAATGAATTTTTCCTATCAAAGAGTGACCGCTTGATACATTTGTTAATCAGTATTGCTTATAACAATGGTAAATATTTTGATTGTCCATTTCTGTCATGAAATTTTCATGTTTGAAGGAAAACCTAATGATTGCGCAGAAAAAATGCATTTCATATATACTGCTTCACATGCTTGTTTTCAAGGATGGTAGGACAAAACGTATAGTCTGTATCAAGGACAAAAAGCTTATACTTATTCATAATTTTTTTTACTTTTCTACCAGAAAATACTAAACAAAATTAGCTATTTGTATGTTACTAGATTTTCCTGTTACATTTTGTACGTTTTTCTTAAAGTACTACATGTTTTAACCAAAAATGGCAGCTGTAGAAATCTTTTACTTTGTTGTAAAAATGTGTACACCAATGACTTTTACTGGACAGTGCAATTGAATGGTACGGTGAAAACAGAAAAATACATCCATTTATTAATTGTTAAGAAGAGAGTTTAGTGCGAAAGTTATCTAAAGTGTTAAACTATATTTTTCTTTGTTTCTTACGACAGCATAACATTGTATTTACAGGGTGTCTAGGGACCTTGAAAACGTTGAAAACCTGGAAGTCTGCTTGAATTTTTTTTAAACCTTAAAACCTGGAAATCTCCTTGATTTTTTCAAGAAAACCTTAAATTTCTAATTCTTCTTTTTTTTCTTATAAAACAGTAATTTTATCGAAATGCGAAGTGTGATTTCAATCTTTTAGCCAATTATGATAGTTTTAGGATATTTCAAGGCACTTTTTTTGAGGTGGTAGACTTAGAAATTGTAAACATTACTGGTTTAAAATTTCGATTTTAATTCACTTTCAGAATTAGAATGAGCCATGGCCATACAACGGGGTTTTTAAGTGTACAACAGATTTCAAAAGTGTAATATTTCTGAAGGTTTTAAAATATTTTAAACATTTCAAAATATTTGAAATATCTTCAACATTTCATAAAGATTTCTCGGATTTTAACGATTTAAAAACAAGGGTTTCAAATATTTGATAAAATATTCATAGAAATTTCAAAACAATACAAGTATTTAAAAATTTTAACAAGGGCGCAGTACACCAGATAGCAAAGATTTCAAGCCATTTCAAAGATTTTAAATGATTTAAGAATGTTTGGCAAGATTTCAAAGGATACAAAAAAAAATTTTGAAAGATTTCTCAAATATTTTAAACGTTTCTTAAGGATTCCAAAACATTTCCAGAATTTCAAAGATTCCAACAAGGGTACAATACACCAGATTTCAAAGATGTAAAAACATTTAAAAGATTTTTAATGATTTCAAAATGTTTCAACAAATTTGAGAAGATTTTAATAATCTCAAATAAACAGAAAAGATTTCGCGAACAAAGATTCAAGAAACATTTCAAAAATATTTCAAAGATTTAAAAACATTTCAAATATTTTAAACGATATCAAAATTTTTTATAAGATTTCAAAAATTTGACAGATTTCAAATATTCTAGTGATTTTAATCAATTACAACAAATTTTATAAAGATTTCAAAAATATTTCAAATATTCCAGTGATTTCAAATAAATACAAAAGACTTAGAGAATATTTCTTTGGAGAATTTATAAGGATTTCAAAATATTTTAAGATTTTCGAAACATTTCAAAGATACTTTATATATTTTTTATTTCGTTACTTTAAATTCAAATCAATAACAAGCTTTTATACAAATTTTCGAAAAAATTGAAGTGTATAAATATATAATATAAAAATATGAATTCAGATAACCATTTCGCACAGTTGCAAACATTTAAAAAAATAATATAATCGTAACTGATTTTAATGGAGCTACTTAAAGTCGAAAGAAACTTTTAGTATAGAAATTCTATCCGAAATTCAATTACACATCCTTAAAGTAAATAATCAAATAAAGTGACATAATTAAAAGCAGTTTAAATGTAATCCTTACGTAATTTAATATTGTTAAAAAAGTATACATCTAATAATAATTAATTGATCAGTTTAGAACATAAAAAGCATAAATAATTATATTCGTTAAATCATTCTATTAAATTTTGCTTTTTATTTTTATAAAAATTGTAATTAAAAATAACATTTTGAAACTGATTCCATAAAATTTAAAGCATATGTACAGATAATTTTGAAAATGGTATTCAGACTTATTTCGCAACATCAGAAGAATTTGGAAAATGATATAACTGAAATATGGGTATTTTAAACATAAATTAACTTTAATTATTATACAAACTATATCAATTATTCAATTACACCACCTTCAAGTTGATTCTAGATTCATGTACTTAATTTCAAAAAATTAAAATTCAATCTTTATGTAAATTAATATTGTGAAAAAAATGTATCAGCTAATACAGAATTAATCCTTCGGATACATAAAAGGCATTAAACTATAATTTTCATTTAAACATTAAAATAATTTTGAACCTACATTTTTTTCAAAATTTTAAATGTTATTTATAAAAATTTCATTTTTTAGAGACTTAATTTTAATTTAAGGGAAAAAATGAAAATATTTTTACGTAAAATTTTGAAAATTGAATGAAAATATTAATCTCAGAACACCAGCATGATTCCAAAAATTACTTAATTGAAATTCAGCTATAAATTTTACTGGTTTAACCAAATCGAAAGTTCTATAGACCATTGAAAAGATAATGAAAATATACGACTTTTATCTGAAGAACGTATAGTTATTCCATCAATACTAAAATAGTTATGACCAATTTAGTGAATGCATGATTTTTTCAGAAAAAAAGTGGCTTAGTTGTGAGAAACCTAGAAAAATCCATTACAAATGGAAAAGTATCAAATAAAACCAAGATAAATGTTTGCAAATATGAATTTTTATTCATTTTGAAGGCTATTACAATGTTTGCAAGTGTGAAAACTTGCATGCATATTTGAACATCTCAAACGAACTGGCCGTTCGCACCAATTGAATTTGATAACTTTAAGCATATTATGCAAAAGTCTGCATCTTCATCTGATGGTGGTGATGGTTTTACTTTGGAACACGTGGCTGGTAATTTTGCCTTCTTAGGTGTTGGCTTCTTCGGTGTTAGTTTCTTCGCTGCTGCTGTTTTCTTTGCTGCTGCTTTCTCCTTCAAAACAGCAATGTTTTCTGGAAAAGTCAGCTCACTACTCCCCATCGTCTTTCGACCACGTTTCGACGGTTTTTTGAGGTAGCGATGGCTTGCAATGGATCAATTTAATCTGAAATCGATAAAAAATTGGTGGCAGCTAACATAACTGATTCCGATCGAGATGTGGATGGTTCAGATGTGACCACTTCTTCTTCCCGACCGATATTAAACTGATCAAAAATAATACGCCGCTGTTTATGTTCGTCGAGATCAGCGTCAAACGCAACTGCTTCAGCATTCTGTTCAACGACTTGGAAAAAATCAGCATCATTGAAGATATTGGGATTGAATGGAGAAATGCCCGTTGCAGCGAAGCCCAATTTTATTGTTTTTGGCGTTAACGCCAAATCCAATGTTGCACACACAAGCCCAGTAATGTGCCGTATTTCCAAAAAATAGTTGTCCTTTTTGGAGTTGACCTTGCTAAAAATAAAAATAAATGGATCAAAAACGCCAGTTAAATGTTAAATAAACACTTTATGCGGCCAAAAATGACGATATTTGACCGAGGCATACGCTTTCAATTGTATATACTGGGAAAAGCAAAGCGCCTCACAACTAAGGCGGTACTATGTCTCACAACCAAACCATGACGGCACTATGAGAATGACAAAAAAACATTTTCAACCGTATATTGGCAAAATGTAATATTGCATCACAAAATATGAGGAAAACACTAAATGCCAATGCATTCCACTTACCTTTTTTAATTGATTCACTCGAAAAAATGGCACTTTGTAAAAAATCAAAAAAAGTTTTTTCACACCATTTTTGCACAGAATATTCGCAACTGATGTAATGAAGCGTCTATCCGCTTCGGTGTAGGCACAAAAGCTGCATCAAGACAAGAGAAATTCGGGAGTAGTCGGGTCGGCCATGTTGATATTGCATGGCAGAGATAATCGACTGTCCCACAAATAAGCCAGTCTCACGACTAAGCCCTCTGCCTTTAAAAATAAATTGATTTATATCATGCAAATCATATTAAATGATCCATTATATAACCTACAAGTAAATAATTTATTTATTTATTACTTATGTTACTTAAATTTAAGGTAATAAATTTTAATCTTTATTCAATTTAATGTTCGAAAAAAAATATTCAGCTTATATCAATTAGTCATTTTACAAAATAGGAAACATTACACTATAATTCTCACTAAAAGCTTTAAATAATTGTTGGTTAATACATTGTTTTAAATTTGAACTTTCATTCATAACATTTGACTTATTAATAAACTCTTAAGTTAATTCCAGAAAATGTGAATTTTGGTAAAATCAGTTGATAATTAATTAATCATTTTACGACATAAAAAGCACTACACAATTATTTTCATGATACAAGTATTTAAAAGAAAAAAAGAAACTTTTATTGGGAAAGTAATAGCCACTATTTAATTACATAATCTAAGAGGAAATAACATTTTATTATTACTAAATATTAAACAATTTATATCCAATCTTTATGTACTTTGATATTTTATTTTTTATTATTAATTTTAATTTATATTATAATATTATTAAACTTAATCACTTCACAATATATCTATTAATTTAATAACCTTTTATATTATTTAACCAAATTAGATTTTAAGATAAAATTTAAAAAATTATTCCTGTAACACTGAATAGACCAATTTAAAATTTATTTAAATTATAATTAATTTTAAATTTGTAAATAATTTTAAAATATGAAACATGAAATAATATTATTACGAGGATGAATCAAATATTAACCCGAATTCTTTTTTAATATATATTTATTTATGAAACAATACAAAAATACTATTGATTATTTTTCGACATAGTCTCCTTCACGCTCCACACATTTTTTCCAACGGTTTGGAAGCTTGTTAATTCCTTGCTCGTAGAAACTTTGAGGTCGAGTCATCAACCAATTGCGCACGAATTCCTCAACATCTTGATCGTTGTCAAATCGC
>NC_046664.1:117450149-117451376 GCF_010883055.1 Belonocnema kinseyi
CTATTCATTTTTAAAATAATATTATATTTAAATTTTATACTTTAAAATTATTTACAAAATAAAAATTAAATATAGTTTTAATAAATTTTTAATTGGTTTATTGAATGTTAAAGCAATAATTATTTAACTTTTATTCTAAAATATCATTTTTTTAAATAATATAAACGATTCTTAAATTAATAGATATATTCTGAAATCATTAAGTTTAATAATA
This sequence comes from Belonocnema kinseyi, assembly GCF_010883055.1. Taxonomy (NCBI): domain Eukaryota; kingdom Metazoa; phylum Arthropoda; class Insecta; order Hymenoptera; family Cynipidae; genus Belonocnema; species Belonocnema kinseyi. The sequence goes on from NC_046664.1 coordinate 117,450,364, forward strand.
TTATATAAACTATAATTAAAATTTTTATTAAATAATTAAGCTCCTACAAGCTAAATTACAATAAAATAAATTTATTATATTATTGTTTTGATTATGTTCATGTTTTAATGTTAAAAAACTTATTATTTTTAGATTAAAATTAAATAATATCGTATTTGTATTTTAACGTTATCTAATCAAAATTTATTAAATATTTAATATTGGAGCTATATTAATGCTAAATTTTACATAATTGATTCATTAACAAAATTGTTTTTGTTCACGTTTTAGTTATAACAATAATATTTCCATGATTTCTATATTTGCAAATTATAAATCTTAATAATATTATGTTATACATGCTTCTAATTTGTTATACGAAGGTGGATCAAATATAAACCGGAATTTTACAAATACTTTTCTTAGCCAATTGCAAGCACTCTCACAGTGTAGGTTCTTGTAATGTAGTGTAGTAGGAGTGGGTAAAACGCTTGGTGAGCTGTTTGACTCAGTCAATTCGTCAGTAAAGCTATGAGTGAGCAACAGGTTCCAGCGTCCGTTGCACAACGGGTTATAATAAAGTTTTTAACTAAAGAAGGCGTTACACCGTGCGAAATTTTGACTCGATTGAAGGATCAGTATGCGGATGATACTCTGTCTAAAACTCAAGTGTTTGATTGGGCCAAAAAGTTTAAGAGTGGACGAGAAAGTGTGGAAAATGTGAGTCATAATCGACGTCCAAGATCAAGTGTCTCTGGCGATAACATTGGTGCAGTTCGTGACCTTATTGAAAGTGACAGGCGGTTCACTATTCATGAAATCGCTTTACAGGTGGGCATTAGCTATGGAAGCGTGTTTGAGCGCTTCCATAGCTTCCATAGACTTTTTTGAAGCATATCGTGACATGTGATGAAACATGGGTGCATCATTAAACTCCCGAGTCCAAGATGGCGAGTAAAGAATGGCGAAGGAAAGACGAAGCCGGTCCTGTGAAAGCCAAAACCCGTCTTTCAGCCGGTAAGGTCCTCGCGACC
>NC_046664.1:117451476-117461678 GCF_010883055.1 Belonocnema kinseyi
ACCATTAAATTATTTAAATTGTTATTCCTGTGACATTGAATAAACCACATACTGGTGAAAAGTATCTTCAGTAAATTAATGTATCGATTGAAAAATTATGAGAAACAAATTAAAGTATTATACATCATAATAATTCATTAAAAATAACAGCTGTTATTGAAAGTGAAAATAAAAAGACCAAAAATAAAAATATTGTCGGCGATCGATAAAAGTAGAAATCCAGTTTTAAGTTCGATTAATTTTATACGTTTAAAAAAGAGATCACCAGTCGCCATAAACTACGTGAATAAAGAACAAACCACGTGATTAACTTGACCATGTAAGATTTCGCTCTTCATGCGCTACTAATGTGGGCTAACAGTTTTTATATATAGGATATTGCATTAAAACTTATGTATATAAAAGTATGAATAACACACATAACTTGAGAACATTTTGAATATCTCTTCTTGAAATAAGTTATTATTCAAGATTTGAAATTGAAGATACTTTAATTTTTAATATCATGTAGTTCTAATGTTTATTTACATAATTCAATTTAAGATACTCAGAATTAAACAGTCTACAATGTTAAAAATGTTTAAATAAAAATGCTGGATAATTTTGAAGATCTAAACTTAAATTTTCAACTCTACATCTTCCAAATGGAAGAAATTTGTCTTGTGTGTCATGAGAATTGAAACTGTTTTAATGGTGAAACTTACATAGTTTTCAAAGTATAATTTGAAAAATTTTTAAATTTTCAATTTTGAAGATGTATAAATAAAAATTCTTATATTTGAATGGTTTTTAAGGTATTAAGTAAAGTTTTATATTATAATTATTCCAAATTAAGTAAGTACCAATTTGTAAAATATAAAAAATTTAATAAATTTGTCTGAATATTTTTGCTAATAATTAATTAAATTCCCGTGTGGAAACAGCCCATGTTAGCCCTGATACAACAAGTCTTATGATCGTATGTTCAGACGGTAGCTGGCCGGGCGCTATTTGGAAATAATATTGTTGAACTTTGTTTATAACTTAATAACTTTCTCTGATTTCATTAAAAAATGGATGCGTATACCCACATGGATGTTCCACGCGTGAAAATATATTGGGTGAATATCTTTTTCACAACACAAATTTTAAGGTTTCATGAGTTCAGACTTTCAAACCATGCATTTTGTGACAAAAATTCGAAGACAATTTTATGAAATTCGAACTGTTTTTTTTTTTAAGAAAAAAATTCTAAGTTCCATCTTTATGAAAAATTGCAAATGTTCAGAAAAAAATTACATTTTATATCAATCTTAAACATTGTAAAATATTATAAAACACCTAAAAACCAAACCTTACACGAAAGTCAAAAAATTTTATCATTCAGAAATTTTCAACGTTTACGATTGAATTTCTGAGTCCCGTCGTTGGAAATTTCAAATGTTCATAAAAAATTACATCTCTTATCATTGTAAAAAGTTCCAAACTAGTCTAAAACGGGAAAGAACAAAACATCACGCGAAGAAAAATTGTAATCGATTTAAATCATTTATTTAAAAAGTATTTTACTGATATTCCTGTTAAAAGTTCGTGTATTTTATTTTACATAACGCCGCATAATAATAAATAATTAGAAAAAGAGTACTTAAAAGTTGGTACTTTAACTTTTCTGAACTGTAGCTTATGAGAATGGCATTTTCAACGAGTTTCGACTTGTCGGTTTAGTGCAGTGGTTAGCACTCTCGACTGCTGGGCATTAGATTTAGGTATAGATATATGTAGGTTTGATACCCCGTAGAGTTAGAAATTTTATTTGTAATATATTGTTTAAAAATGTAATATATGTATTTACTCTAAACAGGACTATTAATATTTAAAGTCAAAATACTCGCAATCATTTAATATTTATTTTAGAAATCTTTTTTGTCTCTCAAAGTCTACGTGAAAATAGTTAATGTTACCTGTGTGCTGAGAGTGTGGAATTTTATATATTAATATGTTCCAATTCTACAGTAAAAAAAATCAAATTGATCCCCCAACTCAGTGACAGATTCTCTTCATACAATTCAAACACGAATTATTTAAATCTAGTAAAGCAGCAATTAGTCTTGTCCGGGCCACGGTCGAAATCCCCGGCCAGCTCCCGGCCATGCTCCATAGCCGGACGCTGGCCAGCGCAGCGTGACGATGTTGGTCAGATTCCGACCAGAAACCCCGGCCAGCTCCCGACTTAAAGCCGGGGTCTCCAGCCGTAGACTGGCCAGCCCCCGACTTAAATTTCCACCCGGGTTGATTTATTTTTCAATTCAATTAAATGGTACCGTATTATTCAACAAAAATTTTGATTTTACCATTTGAATTGTAAATCGAAATAGTGGCTCGATTCATTGGTCTTCGTCGAAACTACATTTTCTGTAAGATTTTAAAGAAATATATTTTATTCTCTTGAATAAAAAATTTATAATTGTTGAGTAATTGTCAAAAATTTAATTTTTTACCTATGTTCACCTCTGCAGCCTTATACATCCAACTGATTATTACGTATTTTACTGAGAAGTTTGCACACATATTGCCAATACATGTTGAAAATTTTTTCGATATCTAGAATAGTTTTTAAAATTTAACGAAAGAATGATGATCACGAGGATATAATGTTTTGGGAATGTAAAGAATTTATTTTACAGAACAATTTTTTTCATTTCTTACAAATAATAAATTTCTTCATAAATTAATTAAACCTATTTTTCCTACTAAATGCACGGTAAAAAAAAAGTGTTAAAAATGATACCGAAATCAATATTATTTTGATATGCAACAAAAATAATACCGTATTCAAGAGCATTTTGATCAGTTGAAAAATAACGAAATCTGATATTAGAAAATATCACCTGTTCAGTGTAGTTGTCACTTGCGTGCGGTTAGATTCCATTTTTAGGTTATGTCGTTATGATACCGGCTCCAATAATTGGCGGCCATTTTGTTTAGTCCGACAGAATGAACCAAAAAATGAGATCAAATTGATCCGAATGGAAAATTATTAGGATCTCCAGAGTCAGATGATCGCTGGAACAAAATTCTCTGCAAAAAAACTGATCCTTTTTTTTTACTGTGTGAAGTTTGCCACAGATATGGATTTGAAAGTTGTGTAATTAATTTTAAAAAAACTAAGAGTCATATCAAAAAAGTAAAAACACCTTTGGATTGGTCTCGGAAATATCTCAGTGTGCATTTTTTTTTTGTATAAACAATTTGTTAAACAGTTTCGCCATTAGTTATATTTCTGCTATTGTGATAAACAAAGTACGCAACGGATCGAAAAACCAACTGCGCCATTGCATTCCTCGCGAAAATATCTAGATGCGCATTTTTTTCATACCCGTTTTTTAAATAATTAACGCATTCGCTGTTCAGCGGACTGTTGCTTCGTGCCTGTAGATATGGATTTAAAAGTTGTGTAATTATTTAAAAAAAAATTAATTCTCATATCAAAAAATCCTAGACGAATCTAGAGGTGTTTTTACTTTTTTGATAGAAATCTTAGTTTTTTAAAAATTAATTACAGAACTTTACAATCAATATTTGTGGCAAACTTCAACGTCGTGAAAGATTACGGTGGCGATGGAAGATACTGCGTGACTATCGGTTTACCAAGCTGTCAAATAAAGTCTAACGTAGGGAAAATGAAAAGCTCACTCACAGTGGACAAACTTTCATAAAATATGCAGGAGATTATAACATAACCAAAATTAATTTTTCTCTAGAAGCGAATTAAAACTTTACCAAGCCTTTAAATAAATAATCCATTTTTTACCTAGAAAGAATAACCAAAATTTATCATTCTGTAATCGATTTTGCGGGGACTATTGTCGTTGCATAATTTAAATTTTGCTTGACTTAAATTTGCAAACATTACTTAACAAGCATGGAAATTTATAAAATTTTTCCTGAATATGTGACAGAATAGTTTTCATTAATTACACCACGTGCATTAATGATTACTTTTGAAAATCTTTACTGTACATTTGGAAAATTTAATCTGCGTTATTCAAGTTTACCGAACTGTCATTTATTCTTTAACATTTCGCAAGACACAAATTATTACAATAATGTCAAACATTCTCCTTTTGGTCCATATATCCCAATTATACTTAAAAGTTCGGTAAAGTTTCCTAACCAAATTTTCTCCATGTGGGCTGAAACGCTTTAGTCGAATAGCCGACTGGCCGCTTGTTGGCTGCCTTCATCCGTCCACTAAATAAACTTGAGCAGGTGCAAGTATAAAGAGGGCTATTCAACGTCTATTAGCAGACTGACCAGTTAGTCTGCTGATCTACTGGGTCGGCTATTGGACTACGAAATATATATATATATATTTATCGATTGGTGACGAATAATTTTTAAAAATCCAATGACTTTGCGGATTTGGATGAAGATTTGTTCCAGGGGGTTATCTTGGGTACTGATTACGAATTCAAGGTCAAAATATGAAGTTTCGAAATCGCTGGTCCAACATGAAAATTTTTGAAAAATCCTGTAAGTTGCCGGATTTGGATAATTTTTGGTAATAGAAGGCTATTCGGGTGCCTGAATACAAACGTGAGACAGTGTTAGTTCTCTGTGACATTGGCTAGTCGATTTTTGAATATCGACATCAGATTTGTTTCTAGTGAATGGAAAATGCACTTAGTACCGACTTCGCTATATCGGATCATCAATTAAGAATTTTCGAAATTTGATCCCATATTTATTTGCAGGGGTATGAAGATCTCTACAGTACCAATTTTCATCCAAATCCGCGAACTAATTAGATTTTTTCAAACTTTTGGGCGCCATTTGGGATGCCTTATTTAGAATTTTGTAATTCTGATACAATATGCGGAATCAAAGATCCAAAAAACTTTAAGAAGCCAAGTTACATGAAAATCCGCCATTTATTCGTAATCTCAAACCGCCATATTGGATCCGCCATTTAGCGATTCAAAAAACCTTTTTGTACCAAGTTTCATGATAATCTAAATAGTAGAAATATATTTATTTAACATGACGTATATTGCACTATGCGTCATATACTGTCAACGTCTTAGACAAATATTTTTTCAGTAATATTATTTAATGAATATATCTCAATTACAGTAAAATATACTGATGATTAAATAAGAACCTCGAGAAAAACATAATAACCTTTTGCTGCTTCATGCAAAATGGAATCAAGTTTAGATTAGTCCGTATGAAGAAGCAGGTTTAAGTTGCTCTGTTAATGCAATAAAGTTAATTTTTATAGGTTTTTAGATTTTGACTTTTGATGATAAAATAAGCATAAGCAGGCCATTTTGCAGTACTCACGAAAATTGATCAAATTCTATAAAAAACGGAGAAAACGATATCGCATGAATTGCAATATATACCATAATTCGTGCACTAGATATCGTAATTATCGCATCACACTAGCGTAAATTCATGATATCGCAAATTGTAAGTTTTTACATTATATACCGCATAATTCTGCAATCTATAACGTAAGAATTCAAGTTTATCACGCTATCACATTGTATTCCTTCTTTTGTGATCTCGCGAGAGTTCGATTAGTGACCAAACGAACAAAATTGAAATTTTCAAAATTGATCAAAATAAATCGAAATCGACATAGTTGCTTTTACATAGCACAACAAAGCTGATTATTTATACGGATTTACCCGAACTTGATTCCATATTGCAAGGACATGCCCATTTTCTTATTATTGTGTAAATGTTGAAGTAAAAAATATATTGAAGTGTTAGGATGGTATATCAAAACTTGATCAAAGTTGAACAGAAATCTAGAATAAATTAGTAGAAAGTTGTGCATGGTCGACAAATGCGTGCTCAATTAAGGTGGATCGGCAGACTTTCATTCGCGCAGAAGATTCACCCGTTAAGAGAAATCGTTATGTACTCATATCAAACCATGCACGTAAATACCCGATACATTCGTGGAAATTGTATAGAGAATTTTCCCAATACTGCATATAACCGTGGGAAATTGGATTACTTGAAAACTTGTGTGGGCAATGCATATCTCAAATCCACTAAAACTGATAATAATAAAAATATACACCCAGAACAAAGTTTTGTTAAATCAAAGATACTTTCTTTAAATTAAAGAAATTCTAGTATTACACTAAAAAAAATCTGGTTGAAACAATCAGAATTCTGGTTAATTCAACTAAAATAGAGTCTAAAATGTCCCTTACTATAAATTCTGGTTAAAAGTATTAGAAGTTTGTAGTTGATAATTATCTGGTTAATGTTACCAGAAATTCGGATAAATGTAACCAGCAGTTCTAATAAGGTTAACCAGTAATATTTACTAGACTGTTTTCTGGTAGCTTAAGAATACAACGTTCTGGTCAACATAACAAGATGTTCTGGTAAACATAACCAGATGATCTGGTAAACTCAGCCAGATATTCTGGTAGATGTCGATTTTCGACTATTGAATTTCAATACTCTTCTTCCTTCATGGAGTCTTCTTAACCACCTCCGAAATTAAAAAGACTACATGTTACATTTTTCCAAAGACAATAATCCAACAAAAGTTTCCGATAACAAAGTGCAGCAACTATGTTCCGCTTCGCTATAATGTCGCCTCCCTATAATCTATAGGTTGATATATGTAGTAATAAATGGCGATAGATACAACATTCGAAGCAAAAGTAGTGTATTGTTGACCCAAATTTTCGAACATTCACTTTATTCATTTTCACAATGTTATTATTTTAGAGAATAATTTTCAAAGACACTAAAAAAATCTGTGCCTGGTTTGGAAATATTCCTGTCGCACTGATTTTTAGACAGATAACGCGCAATTTATTCTTATAACACAACTAAATTCACATTTTACTATAATTATTTATACTTATATAACTAAATATACAATTAACAAACCGCAAATCTTCGAGAATTGGACATTTACGCCAAAGAGCTAATTGACACATGCAGCAAAATGACATAAGCCAAAGGAGAAATTTCTGGAATACGGCAAAAGATCGCGACACTTCTTCTGTTACCAGAAATATTAACCAGAACAGTTTTAACCAGAAAAAATCAACTAGAGATCATTAACTAGAATTTTCTAGTCATATTAACCACAATTTTTGATTAAAATAACTGAAAATTTTGTAACCAGACGCGTCTAGTAACTTTAACTAGAACTTTTTATTAGTGTAGTATACGGTAAAAGAAACATTTGTTTGATATAAAGAAATAAAAAAAATTAATTCGATCTAAAGAAGATTTCATTCATTTAAACGGAAAGTTTCTTTAAATTAAATAAATATTTCGTTCGTTCGTACCAAATATTTCTTTAAATTACAGAAATATTTCATTGCTTCAATTGAAAAATTTCTTTAAATTAAATAACCGTTTTGGCTGAAAAAAGAGAAGAGGTTAATTTCATATGAGTATACATTTTGTTTAATTCTAATAATGAATTATAAATAAATTGATTTCCTCGAGTTTCAAGAAACTTGCATGGTCTATTTGTTCACCTGAGGCAAAAAGTTTATTTTAATGCATATTCTGTTAAAATGAATTTTATTCTTTCCTAATTTAGAATTATTCACGAAAATTTAAGGTTAGAAAATAAATTGTAACGAAATTATGCACAGAATTGACAAACATTTACATAAAAGCGAGTTTAAGTCGTGCAGTATAAAAGTATATATTCACACGGTAGAAAGCTGCTATGATTTCTGCAAATCCCTCACGGTGGGCTTAAACAACTTTTAATTCGGTCGGAATAACACCCGTGATTTTTTGATTGGATATGATAGTTCGACACTTCAGGAGTAACTTACAACAAATTTAAAAATCGTCACTTGAAAACTTTTTTTTCATAATTGATTTTAACTTTTTTTGCGAATGAATCGTAGCATGGATTGTTTACCATTCGTTAAGTGCTTTTCAGATTTGTCGGAATGTAGTTGATTCATGTTTTTCTGTTACTTTAAAATCTAATTACATGGAATACATTGATGATTTTCGTAAAAGTTATTTAGATTTAGAAACAAGTGTACGCCTAAAGTTCATGCCGTATTTCACCATATCCGTCAGTTCTGCTCAAAAACTCAGACAGGTCCTGGATACTATAGTGAACAGGCCAGAGAAGCAGTACACTATGATTTCTATTTAACGTGGAAAAATTATAAAGCAGCAAAATCTCATCCAAATTATAAACCTAAATTGCTTCGAGCTTCATGCGAGTATAATAATCTACATGTTTAAAACATTGTTATAAATGATTAAACATATATTAATTTGTTATATAATGTAGAATGCATGTATAATTACACTTTAATATACAAAATTATAGTAAAGTAATTTATTGCACTAGTTATTTTGAATATTTATGCTTTGAATATACAAAAATATTTTAAAAAATTTGTTTGAAAAGTTAAAATCTATTGTAAAAAAAAAGTTTTCAAAATGTGCGATTTTTAAATTTCTTTGAAATTACTCCTGGAGTGTGGAACTATCATATCCAATCAAAAAATCACGGGTGGCATTCTGACCGAATTAAAAACTGTTTAAGCCCACCGTGTCCTGCGATGCAAGGATGTAGCACACTTCATTATCAAACATTTTAACGATTTAAATTATTGCCAAGAACCGTCCGCCTCCACATTTTCACAAAAATTTGACAACACGTGTTGCGAAAGACGCTGTAACGTAAAATCATAAAACTGATTTGTTCTGCGCGAAATCTCGTGACACATTAGTAATTTGGATTAAGAAAATGTTACTTTGATTAAAATAAATAATTTACTTATTCAAAATTGCTGACTCTAAAGAAATTATTTCTTTCATCGTTCCTAGTAATTTTTTTGAATTAAAATATTTTTTTTAATGAAACAAATCATTTAAACAAAAAATTTCTTGAAATGGAAGAAACTACGTGACTTCATTTAGTAAGATCAAATGAATTTTATTTTAATATAAAAATATTTGTATATTGAATCAGAAGAATCTAGTCAAAAAAATGTTGTTTTGTTTTTAATTTGATAAGAACATTTTCTGGGCGCACATATACGTATCTACGCTGGATATAATAAATTTCTTATACTGAATTTTAAACTTTTAGGCTAGATCAAGTTCAAAATTGGACTTTCCTGATATACAAACACATCCACACACAATATTAGTTTGATCAGTATTTTAGCTAAATTCAGCAAATATTCGGCCTTACGGTCAATGATAAAATCAAAATAAAAGCATCCGAAATAACATGTGAAAAAGATATTTATTTCTTTTAAAAAAATCCTTAACGTTTCGACCAACACTGCGGGTCTTTATCAAGAGTCAATATACAAATCTATAATTTAAGAAAAAATTGTATGAGCGTAAGTGTTCTAATAATTAGTGTCGTAAAAAGGATATCGGTTTGAACAAAATAAAAAATTTATTATATTGAAACATACATGAGTCAAAAAGCAAAGTCATATTTTATACAAACAAACAGCGTCATTTAAAAATTTTTCTTTTCTTTTTTTTTTAAGAAATTTTTTAACAGGACAAAATTTCTATTGATTGAAGCCTCAAAGATATTGGAGAGGCTCCAATGATTTATGAAAAATGTCACATAATTGAAACGATGTTTACAGACGGATGATACAAGACTGACTGTTATGAAAAGTCGTAATTACAGAGTTGACAAATATTAATAAACCTCTGATGAAAAGGCGCGGCAAAGCTTGAGAATATAAGATTGAATAAATTAAGTTGATTTAAATTAGAATAATTTAAAAAGAGGGGGGGTTAATGCATAATGCTTTGATAAATTTGGTTTATATTCAATATTTCAGTTTTAAAATTTATTGAAGTGTTGATATATTTATTAATGAAAATTGATTTGATGATACGTCTTTTAAAAGTATTATTTTCTCTGGCCAAGATTTTAATATTAGCAAAATCAAAAGCATGACTAAATTTCAACGAATGTTGTGACAAACCTGTGTTTAAATTTCCAATTCTACAATCTCTTTTATGTTCGTAAATTCTACTTTTCAATCTCCTGCCAGTTTCACCTATGTAGTGTTTTTGACAACCATTGCATTTTATTAAATAAACCACATTAGACATAAAAGACATAAAAGAGATTGTAGAATTGGCAATTTGAACACAGGTTTGTCACAACATTCGTGGAAATTTAGTCATGCTTTTGATTTTGCTAATATTAAAATCTTGGC
>NC_046664.1:117461778-117467759 GCF_010883055.1 Belonocnema kinseyi
TTCGTGGAAATTTAGTCATGCTTTTGATTTTGCTAATATTAAAATCTTGGCCAGAGAAAATAATACTTTTAAAAGACGTATCATTGAATCAATTTTTATTAACAAATATATCAACACTTCAATAAATTTAAAAACTGAAATATTGAATATAAACCAAATTTATCAAAGCATTATGCATTAACCCCCCCTCTTTTTAAATTATTCTAATTTAAATCAACTTAATTTATTCAATCTTATATTCTCAAGCTTTGCCGCGCCTTTTCATCAGAGGTTCATTAATCATTGTCACCTCTGTGATCACGACTTTTCATAACAGTCAGTCTTGTATCGTCCGTGTGTAAACATCGTTTCAATTATGTGACATTTTTCATAAATTATTGGAGCCTCTCCAATATCTGCGAGGCTTCAATCAATAGAAATTTTGTCCTGTTAAAAAATTTCTTAAAAAAAAAAAATTTTAAATGACGCTGTTTGTTTTTATAAAATATGACTTTTTTTTTTACTCAGGTATGTTTCAATATAATAACTTTTTTATTTTGTTCAAACCAATATCCTTTTTACGACATTAATTATTAGAACGCTTACGCTCATACAATTTTTTATTAAATTAGAGATTTGTATATCGACTCTTGATAAAGACCCGCAGTGTTGGTCGAAACGTTGAGGGTTTTTTTAAAAGAAATAAATATGTTTTTCACATGTTATTTCGGATGCTTTTATTTTGATTTTATCATTGACCGTAAGACCGAATATTTACTGAATTTAGCTAAAATACTGATTGAAAATTAAAACGGTCGAAGAAAGGAAAAACAGTTTGGATCTGCTGTATCTACAATCGTTTTGTATATTTGTAATATTAGTTTGATTAGAAAAAATAGAATTTTTATTGATTTTCCAGAAATACTCAGCATTAAATTCCTTTTTTTTGGCTAATAATACTTAAAAATGCAGCAACAAAATTGTTCATTTCAAAGATATGGTTCTTTATCAGCGAAAGTATCTCTTAAATAAAGTCTCTGTTAGTTAGAACTAATAAAGTTAGACATAGAAATCAGAGATATTTTATTAAAAATTGTACTTAATTATTTTAAACAATTATTTCTCCAAGCATACGAGTATCATGTCTTTAAAAATGAGAAAGAAAAGTTCACGCGCTGGTCAAAATAGATTTTGAATTTCAGGATGGTCGATATCTCCATATGAGAAAAACGGGAAGTTACGGTTATTATGATGATCGTACCTTCGTATCCATTAAGGGGTTCGGAATCATGGATCTTACGAATTCCCCAGTATCTGAAAAGTAAAGAAACTATAAACACTTGTGGATTGGTTGAGGCAGCCAAAGGGACAACTAATATTTTGTCAAGCTCATCATAAAAATAATCTCTAGAAGGGTGCATTGTTTGGCAACGACTGGATATTCAAGGAAATTCTTCTGCCCCTGATAAGTATAAAAGATCTGGAACAGGTGAACGAAGAGCAGTCTTTTCCAGTATTTTCTCGCCAGTTATTCTTCGGTTCTCTTCAACATTCGTCGGTGTTCGCCAGTATTTTTCAGCAATCTTACAGTACCCGTTTTCAACCCTCTCCTTCGGTTGTGGTCATTCAATAATATCACCTTTTTCGGCGACTTCTACAAATGACAGGTTATCGTGACGGTTTCATTATTGTACTTACTTCTACCCTGATCGAAAGCATCACGTGCTCAACATAAATTACCCAGATCATCGGATATACTAAGGTTCAAGGACTTTCTATGTATCTCCCTTCTATTAAGAACCAGCCTAGAGACCATTCTGCATGAACAATTAAACCGAAACTCGGTAAGTCCGAAATAAACATTAACCTCTCCCATATTTCCTCTCTTATATGACAAAACATTTATAAATTTGTTCTTTCCAGTCGGAAAGTCACAAATAAATAACCTTCCATCTCAACAAATTAATGGACGCGTTCATCTTGGAAGTCCTGTGATTGTGTGCTCGTCCTAAATTGTAATTTCATCTAATTACAGTTAAATGGAGCAACTTAGAGAATGTAAGTGTATGTATATGTTGTTAGGGCGTTACATGCATTAATTTTTGGTGTATCGATAGGGAAACTGAAAACAAAAGTCATTGAATTTCACATGTTTACGAGAAAATCAGTCCAGAGATAAAAAAAAGAAAGATCCAATTAACATAAGAAACAGAAAAGAGAAGAGCCCATATCTTCCTGTGAATGATTTAGGCAAAATAATATTGTTCCCTGCATTTCTCTATAAATAAATATACATATTCCAAACATTTTCTTTGATATTCAAAATTTTTTTTCTGATGTGCAAAATAATTTGAGACTCGTGCTGAGACATGGGTATTCATCCACACTTGTTTTATGACACTCAAAATTAATTTAAACAATGTCAGATAAGCCGCGTAACTCTGGTGAAAAAATAGACAAAAAAACGTTAGAATTACGCGTATTCAAACACAAGCAAATCCTGATATTGCTATAGCAGTGGGAGAAAATATCGCAATAATCGACTCAATAATAAAAACACAAATTAATAAAATCCAAGAAAATTTCTCTCAAACTTTACGTGCATTAGATGCAAGTCCTTCCGGTACAATTATTTCAAGTTTTCACATCTCGAAAATTCAAAAATCAATAATTAGTTTAAGTAATTCAATTGACCGTGGTCAATTAAGTGGAACTGCGTTCATCGATGAGGGTAATCCAATAAATTCAACGGTTTCAGAATATTGAGAATACTATAATTGAAGACTGTATTCGTGATTCAAATCTGATAAAGGATAAGGGGAAAACTCTGTTAGGATTCCTACATAAAAATAAAACTCCATAAATTACAAAAGAATTTTTACTTTCATCTAGTAACAATAACCCGTTAGTAAATCAACTTTCACCACAATTTGACTAAACTGGACCTAACACAAAAGGCTTTAAAGGAGCAAAGGAAATGCTTCCTGAATTTGGTGAACGAAATTTGACAAAGTTAATCCAGAGTAAACTAACAGGTGAAACTAGAAAGTACATTTCAGGGTCAACTTACACTAAAATTCAGGAATTAATAGACCGATTAAAAAGGACTTATGCCCCAGATAAAACAGTTTATCAATTACAGGAGGAATTGGGTATGGTATATCAATGGGAAAACGAAAAGTTTATCGCTTACGCAGTACTTATCCGAGAAATCGGAAACAAAATTTTAGATGTACACAAAATGAGTAAAGGCGGACAAACAGATGACACTTTCGAAATAAATTTAGCTGCAGATATTACTGATTGTTTTTTCCGTGGGTTAAGACCGGAATTAGAATGAATAATAGTGAAACAAAGGTCATTTAAGGAAACAGTAGATTTAGCTATTGAAGTAGAAAGAAGATTATCAGCTACAAATGCATTGAGGGAAGACGGAAAATTTAATACATCTCAGGAAACCGAAAATCAAGCAAGTAGCAATGATAAAGAATTATTTAAATCAGAGAAAATAGTTACAGTGCAAGAAGAAATAGATTTAAGATGTCAAATATGAGGGAAAAGAAGGTCACACAGCCCCCACCTATCATTTTCTAGGTCAGACGCTACAAAAGTTCCCTAATCGTAGTTTCCAAGGACAGGTACGAGGAAAAGCCTCCTAACCAGTACCAAGATCAACGACCGAAAACAGTATTCCACTGTGAACCAAAATAGATTTTACACAGGTTTTAGGCAATAACGGGATAACCAGGGTCAATGGCAATCAAGACGATACAGGCAAAATGCCAATAATTTTAATAATGATAATAGTAATGAAAATTGGAGTCAGGATCTAAACCTTAACAGAGATGGGAATTAGGGTCCTAGACAAATAAATAATTATCGATCTCGTTTTGAAACTCCTCAACGTAATTTAATTGCTAACGATAATACCTGTGCATACTGTCACAGACCAGGACATTTTATTAAGGATTGCTTTCGCAGAATGAGAGATAATGGTGAAAATTTACAACAGTTTCCTCAGCTAAATAAACAACAAGAACATACAAATCAGGGAAACGCAAGAACCTCCCTCAACCAGGATGCAGCGAGTAAGGATATAACTACCAATGATTAAATCCACCCAATACAATCAGTGAAAAAGAACCAGAGATTAGAATAGCAAAAGTGATCCTAAGTATCGGCAGTTCAGTCCCATATATCCTTTTAACTGTTGAAGGTTTTAATAATCCTGTATGTATAATGGTAGATAGAGATGGAGGACGAAATTTAATCAAAAAGCATTCTATTCAGGATATTTTATCTATAAATAAAGAAATACTCAGATTAATAGGAATAATTTGTCACACGGTATACACCTTACGGCAAATTAAAGTTAAAAATTTTGGGTATTTAACCATATTTAATGTAATTCGTAATGAGATACGAATAGATTACAATGGACTTCTAGGTTCTTTATAACCCATGAAACAATAATTATACCAGTTGAAATTACACCTCATTCTATTTTTTATAAAGATAATGTAGATAATGTAACAAAGACCCTCAATGGTAAGTATAAGTACAAAAAGTAAAGAAAGACAGAATGATTTTGAAATTATTAATAGTTAGGATTCTAAATCGGAATGCGAGATGAATGAAAACGTAAAAAAGAAAATTTCCAAGAATTTAAGAAATTACAGAAATCCATGTATATATACTGAAGAAAGTGCAGCAGATTCTTTTAGTGAAGAAGAGCAAGAAGAAGATAAGGAACAGGATATTAACGAAAATTTCCAATTAACTTTGGGAATAGAAGATCCCTTGCACGATTCTAAGGGGGTAACACAACTAGAAATACCAATAACGAAAAATACTTTAGAGAATTATGAGAATGAAACTGACCGTCCTCCTCCTGAGCCTCCTCCTAAAGAAACTACTTTAGCCGAGAAGAACTCTTCAGGACGAAATATAATTGAATGTCGTGATCAGTAATTTATGAGAAAATATAATTATGCTTACTTTTTAGCAATTGATGGAAGTCTACTTGACAATTGTTCGAAAATGCTTCGAAGCCGAGGAGAAATACCAAAATTTTCAAATTTACAGGTAGGATTGTCAAAAGGAATAAAAAAAGGTCAACAATATCATATTGCTCTTCCAATTGAAGATGGAAATAAAGGCAACCTTTCTGAAAAATTCAAAAATATCAAGACAGCAATTTACTTATTGCAAAATATCACAGAAAAACTAGGGTTGATATCAATTAGCTTAGCAAAAGCCAGAGAAATGAATTATATATCTTGGCAAGAAATATTGGACTCATTGGATTTATCATTTAGAAATTCAAATACGAAAGTTATAGTGTGTAAAGGAATAGTTCAGTATCTAACTAAGGAACAAAAATTAGCTGTAAAATTCAGCTGTATCTGGACATAAGGGTGTCACAAAAAAATACAACAGGATACGTAAAAAATATTATAGGGCAAATATAAAAATTGATGTACAAAGATTTCTTTGGACGTAGAGGGTCCATTGCCAATCACTACGTCAGGAAATGAATATATCCTGAATATTCAAAATAATTTTACTAAATTTTGTATAACGATACCAATACCTAATCAAGTTGCTAGCACTGTAGCTGATGCTTTCATAAAAAGATTTATCTGCATACATGGTGCAGCAAGATGTGTATTAACTGACCAGGTAAGTAATTTTTTTAGGCAATTTACTCAAGAGATTAGCAAAGAGATTCAAAATCAAACAATTTAGAACAACCACTTACCACCCTCCATCTAAGGGGCCATTAGAAAGATTTCGGAATGTATTAGGAAAATATTTGAAACAATTTGTTCAGAAACTTGCTGAATGGGACAATTAGCTAGAATTAGCAACTTTTTCTTATAATACCAGCATACATGAGGGCACGCATTGCACCCCCTACGAATTAGTCTTTGGAAAATTAGCAAGACAACCTTCTAGCGATCTGTCTTCTACCCCGGCGTCTATTCCAGTGGAGGTTAGAC
>NC_046664.1:117467859-117468233 GCF_010883055.1 Belonocnema kinseyi
AGGGGGGGAGGAAAAGGGATGGGGGATGAGGAGGTGGAATGCTTAATAGCCGAGTGAAGTGGGCAGGGGTGATACCTGGCGTTAGGCCGCGCAGTAATGTTTGTAATCGCGGGGCGCGAACGGGGCGGCGCTTAGTGGCGCGGAGCGGCACGTGAAGTAGCGGCGGTCTGGCCGGGTGGTTGGCGCGTGGCAAGCCAACGGTCGAGGGCCTGCATGCCCTGGGGCGGGTTTGCCTGACTGGTGGGCGGCGGGAGGTGCACCCGCTTGATGTTACCAGACATCAACTTTCGCCACGCAGTCAGACCGTCCATGAGAGGGGAGGGGAACAGTAGTGGTCGCCGAGTGCGGCTATGGCTTTGTTATGTGTTGGGGGG
>NC_046664.1:117468243-117502551 GCF_010883055.1 Belonocnema kinseyi
GGAAGGAAAGGAAGATCCTAGGTTCGCGTGGGGTCCAAGGTGGCTCACCGACCCGGAGAGGGTGTGGGCTCGTCACGCGACGGGTCGGAAGAATCGGCCCTCGCGGTTGTGTCGACCTCTGGTAAGGCTGGCGATGACGGACCGGCGTTGTCCGCGCTTGGCACCTCGCGGGGTACCAACCTGAATGTTATGAATTCCGCCAGTGGAGGTAGAGGCGCCGAAGGAGCTACCTTTAATGCCCGCGGTCGAGGTGGCGAGTCCAAACAATTGATTACCCGCGGCTGGCTCGGTCCCATGGTGTCACTCGACACGATGTTGGCCGGAGGGAAGGTGTACCGTGGCTGTGCGGCGAAAGCGGGTAGCGGAAGAGACAGGTTCCTGCCGCGGAACGGACAGAGTACGCGGGGGTCGCGGGTTCCGTCAATGCCTCGGCGGATGCCCACTAGATTTACCCACCCGGGGATGTGTGGGTGTGATGCGTCCGGCGAGTAGGCCGGCACGTTCACCGGATGTGGCCAAGGAACTTATTCGTTGGCGGGCGGGAGTATGGCTAGCCCCGCTGACGGCACTTCCTGGGTGGCGGCTGCGCGACGCGTCCGACAATTGGGGCGAGAGCCCTGGTTGACTCCTGTCATAAGGGGTGTCCGGTCTACGTTAATCGGGACCCTTCACGCGCGGCACCTAACCTGACAATGAGTCGGAGCTGTCACGTCAGAGGTTTCCCTCCAGCACCGCGACCCTCACTCACTGTCCTAACTAAGGGAACTCAGCACTGCGGGAGTTTCCTCCCGGCACCGGCAAACCCACCTAATCACTGGAAAATAGACGAGCACTTCAGGGATAAGCCCCGGCACCCAATGCCTATTTTCCACCTAGCTAATCTAACCACTTGTAACTTATTTTCGTTCACTACCCGAAACACTTACTCGTCACCCGTCGTCCGAACGATGACCCGAAATCGTGACACTCACGGCCAAAAGAAAGGAACACGGAGGGAGCACTATACTGAGGGTGCCCCACGAGCGTAAGGCGTAGGGGGATGATCCTGGGAGATGGTGGTGAATCAGAGAACTTCCGTCGATTATTAGCGTAGAGGTTTATTGGAAAAGGTTCGAAAACAGAGCGGATCTGCCTCCGTACAAGTCTCGATGAGAACTGTCACTTACGAGCTACGCAGTCTCCCGGTAGACACGAGTGAAGCTGGCCGAGAGAAGTGGGAGCGGCGGCGTGCCCGCCGATTGGCTGCGAGGTCGACAACGGAGTCGCAACCAAGCGATGGGGGATCGCTGCCTCGCACGCACTACCTCTGTGTCCACGCGTCGACCGGAAAATTCTTAAAAATTAATCATCTTTAACTTGAAATTAAAAATACAAGGGATTATTTAAAATTTTTGTGATTAAAACTGCTATTTACACTCGATCGTAGCTTCACGATTCCGAAAGAATCATGAAGCTACGATAAATGGAACGGAAGTTGGAATTTTACGCTAAATTGTTCATTTAAAAACGTTAATTAATTATTTACATTGCCCGGATTAATCCCTAAGGACCTCCTTTTATCCTATTTATTTTAAATTTTCGTATTCCAACATTCCTTCCCTTTTAATTTAAACTCTAATTAAGATTTATCTATTTACATTACTATAATAGATTGTGAGGCCATTTAACCTTAAACTAATTATGATATAAATCTAATGTGCCAACCAAGAGGGGGGAGGGATCGTGTCATCTGACTGATTGTTTATTTATTTATTTTTTTTTTTTATTAAATTAATTAATTCCCTCTTTTTCTTCGAGTAAAAGGGGCCGCGAGTGCCTCGGCCGTCCGACCATCTGACCCAAAGCGAATCCTCGAGACACGGTGGATTCGGTTGATTATTTATAATTTAATTGTTCATTAATTTTTTTCTTTTCTTACTCATGATTATCCGAACAACGCGCCTCGAGGTGCCGGTTGAGATCCCCGGTATCAGCCCGTGCGCCAGAAAAGGAGAGGTAGAGAGGACGGAAGATGCAAGTGAGCGATGAAGGACAGGGAATAGCGCGCGTGGGAGGGAAAGAGAGAAGCACTGGCGTACGTGACTGAAGCCTGTCGTCAAGTTTTCGCACGGAACGAAAACATGACGGCAGGCTAGTATCTTCATCGGCCGGAGGACCTTTTCGGCGTTTCCCGTTACTCAGGCCGGTGGCAGATGTGCCGAGACAATGGTAATTACTTACAGCAGGGCAAGCAAACTCGTCGCGGAAGCTCAAGAATCCTCAATTTGTCACGTTAGGCCTTCACTTGGAATTTCCTCTCGGAAAGTTTCAAGTGGAGGCGTGTGAACAAATTGCTGGACGCTTGAGGTTCTCATCTTTGTCGTTCTGACATACATCAGATCCTCCATCAGAACTTGAAAAATTACCGAGTTATAATGGCTATATGATTAATTTAGTGACACGTCTTGATGAAATCAGAACTCTAGCCAGGAAAAATTTAATTTAACTAAAGAAAAATCCAAAGCATATTATGACAAGAAAGCAAATCCACAAAACTTTTGTGTAGGTGACTATGTACTTCTACTAAAAGGGGGAAAATAAAAAAAAACTTGAAGATCAATATACAGGCCCTTATGAAGTGTTAGAAATCTTTGGAAAGAGAAACGTAAAACTGAATATTAAGAACTCTCCGAAAGTAGTATAAATAAATCATCTTAAATTATCGGACATTAAACCAATTATAAAAAAATAGAAAAAGAAAAAATTCAAATTGAGAGAAAATATCCAATTTATGTTAAATTACAGAAAAGAAGTGAGGTCCTATTAGCTGTACAACTAATCATGGCATATTTTAGTAGACAATTTTTATTCTATTACTATGCATGATTAAATTATTGAAATCAATTCAAGTTTATTAATAAATTTTGCTTATCTCAGGTCAGGGATCGAGGAGCACAATGATTCAACCAAATTTTCTAACCTTTCTTATAATTCTTTTAGAATCAGGATTAATGCCCTGCTAACCTTATTCCTACCAGCATCTTCCTCTTATCCAAACACCGGGCCTTTATTTTGAGAAATTGGCAGATATTCGGTTTTCTCTAATTAATTAGAACGTCAATGCTATTTAAATAATCTTTTTATTTATTTAGGGTCCAATTGTTACTCAAAAATATAATCAATTAATACCTTATGCGTTAGTAGCTCCGAATCAGGAAGTTGCAATAGACATGATCAAAGATTAAAAAAAGAAATAATATCAGTCAGTACATTTAGGAAATGCGTGTATCACAATCCCTTATAGAAAATTGTGTATAGCAGCAGAAATTCTAAAACTTGCAACCCAGGGAAAAAGAATCCATTGAAAAAAGACTCTGTGAATTGCGTATCTATCATTTGCAGATACGCAATTCTGCGACTATGAGAATCGGTCATTTTCTCAAGCAGCTTCGAATCTGCCATGTACTGCAATGACCTTTTCAAACAAGGTTATATTGAATCGGTTTCCTTCTTTTTGAATGAGACCGAATATTTTGGGGTTCAGCTGTCATATTTCACATGATTTTTTAAATTTATAAATTATCGAAAGATTAAAATAAATCATGCGCAGGTCTACTAGATTCCTTTTGCCCTACTGAAAATTCCTATATAGGAATCTACATAGGATCCCAAATGTTTTACCTATAGGTACCGCCTAAGGGAAATGACATAGGATCCTATATAGGTGCCTGTATAGGACCCTCCCTAATAAGGTACCTAACGATAGTACCTAATTAAGGTCACCTCATGGCACCTAATGATATTTATGTCTCCAAGTGCTTCCGCAGGACCAAAAAAGCTTCTGCGCGGCCGTAGGTACCATAGAATACTACTGCGCATATGGACATGGTCCCATACAGGAACATACACAAGATCCTATATAGGATCCTATGCAGGAACCTATATAGGATCCTTTATAGGATCATATGGCATTTCCTATATGTGGCGCCTATGGGTGAAACATATAGATTCCTATGTAGGATCCTACATAGAATCCTATGTAGATTCCTATATAGGAACCTATACAGGAATTTTCAGTAGGTTGCTATTTCAGTTATTAGTCTTTTACGATATATAAGTTAGTTAAAAAAATTATAACGACTAAAAGTCTTCAAAAAACCAATCGGCGGCAATTTCGAATTTCAGTGACAGATACGCATTTCAAAAGCCTTCGAAACCCATTCAACAGAAGTGAATGGAATTTTGTTCTTCTGAGAAATACAGTAAATAACCGTGAACTTTATATTTACTTAAACTCAACCTTTTCTAAATGGGACTAACGAACCAATAGGGAGGAGTCATAGACTAAGGGAGACCGAACATTTTTTTAAATAATATTAGGGTAAAGGATGAAACACAAAACTTTACAGCAGATTAAATTGTACAATCCAGACCTCAAGTCAAACATTAGAGAAACGAATTTATAAAAAATGACACAGTTATTTCTGTAATAAAATTTCCAATTAATTTTTCAAAGATTTTCAATGTAACATATTTTAAGGTCTCATATTTTATCAAAGAGAGACGAATTTTTTAAAATTACGAAAGACATTATACAGATGATTTCTTTTCTCTCATTGAAATTAAAAGAATTATTAAAATTTATTATTTATTTGATATTTATATTGTTTCCAAGGAAAATTTATTGGAAACACTAACCACTAATACCAAAAAAATAACTTTAAACTTTCACTTATTATTAACGATAAAATTGGAATTAATCAAACAAATATAATTTAAAGTAACTAAATTTGCATACTGGAATAAAATCTTTATTTATTTTAATTAATTGAATTTGGAAATTTTATTCCCAAGTTCAATCTTGGGGAGGGAGGAAGTCACGTGTTTGTGACTGATGACGGAAGAGTATACATCTTTCCTGTTCATACTATACAATATATAAAATTTGTTCTTTCTAGTCAGAAAGTCACAAATAAATAACCTTCCATCTCAAAAAATCAATTGACGTGTTCACCTTGGAACCCCAGTGCATATTTTTGTTCTCATCAATTAACTTATGTATTTCACTCTAAATAAACTCATTTCATTGCGAATTATGTGTGTTTGATTCATTTGACTTGTGTGCTCGTCCCAAATTGTAATTTTATCAAATTACAATTAAATCGATCAACTTAGAGAAAGTAAGTGTATGTATATGTTGTTAGGACGTTATATTACCGAAGAGCTAATAGTCCATTCGATTCTACGGAAAAAATGACATACAGTTCATGTGTTCGATAATTTTGTGCTCAATCCTCTTTTTTCTGCTTGGACGTTGAAAAATTAAGTGAAGAAGAAGTGGTAGCATAAAGGAAGAGGCATCATTTTAAAGGTACAAATGCTGCACGTCAATGAGCCGAAAAGTAATATTCCAAAAAATGGTTTGTAGCTAACGGATCTGAAAATCCGATGAAAAGTAAGGAAATTTGATAGCTTTTAAAGACACTGAACATTGAAGTATAGTTTTTTGTTAAAAAATAATAGGAAAAATCTGAAAAAAAATAAATGGTGGTACTTTAAACATTTCTGAACAGATTGCCATCGAAAAATTTTCAAAATATAAATAATTGTTCGCTTTTTGTAAATAAATATGCGACCGAACTATCTTCAGTTCTGATGAAGATACTTAAGTGATTTAAATTGGAGATAGTTAGTTGAACTATCTGAAACAATTGACAATTTTAGCTCATAGCCGCACAGCTTTAGTATGAACTTTGTCAAGGCACTTTCATCTGCAACGAGGTCAAAGATGTTAAGGTTCACGGAATATTTTACGGAGCTTCCTTTGAAACAATTTACGTGTCGCGCTAGTCTCTTGGATATCGTTGATTTCCCACTAGAGGAAGTAATAGAGGGTCGTATACATGATTTCACTCAGGTATCACTGCATAAAACTTGTACTGTGTACTATGAGGATTGGACTCCCAATGCATACATACATATGTACTGGTACATCATAGTTGCACTTAATTGTCTCGCCTTTACGTTGGAAAATTTTTCTAATAATAATCATTTAAACACCAGCTGGAAGCTATTCCCTAGAATCCCCAAAGAAAGGAT
Source organism: Belonocnema kinseyi (assembly GCF_010883055.1). Taxonomy (NCBI): domain Eukaryota; kingdom Metazoa; phylum Arthropoda; class Insecta; order Hymenoptera; family Cynipidae; genus Belonocnema; species Belonocnema kinseyi. The sequence goes on from NC_046664.1 coordinate 117,474,322, forward strand.
AATAATATATATTGATCCGGTATGGAATGCGATAGTTGAACAACGTGGATTGACAATCGAAAGACATTCGATAACATGAACCATGAGCTACTTATTAAACTCCTTGAGTGCCTGAACTTACATCCAAAATAGTGAGCTGTATGAAAGAGCTTATGCACTTGTGACGGACAAGATTTGTCATAACATCCGACAAAAGACAAGTGACTTGAGGGCCGGAAAGCCAATATATTGGCTCACTCCCTGATCCAGACTTTGTCTATGATCAGTCAAGGATATAAGACATTTTGGGCCAATTTTCTGAGGTCAATTTTCCTTTCAAATTGCTGGCCCTCTAAAGGTTGAGTCAAATACTTTTCTGCATCTCCCTTTTGCCTCTATCTATTGTGCTCCGCGGCAGAAGCTCTGCATACCACCTTTATACATGTATGACCTTAAACTCTTTGCTTCTTCAAAATAAAACCTTTCAATCTTTGTGGCGGTGGTAAATAGGTACACTAAAGCCATTGGCATTAGCTTTGGAATGTACAACTGTGTCGGCGTCCATCTACACCAAGGAAGACTAGAAAAGCCATCAACGCGTGACGATCAGGATCTTCAACTCATAGGTAGAAATACCATTTAACATCTTGGTAGTGGAGAAACATATGCATATCTTGGAATACCGCAAGTTGAAACCCAAGATGCGCGTGTTTTAAAAATGGCACTTAAAAAAGGTATCCCAAAATTCTCAGAAAAATTTGGGCTTCCGAATTATCTGGGAAGAACAGGATCCAGGCGACCAATATTTTGGCCGTTCCTATACTGCTTTACACGTTTGGTGCATTAAAATGGAATGTATATGAGTTGAAGCAACTTGACCGCAAGATCTTGCACACGCAAAATGATGAAAATCCATCTAAATCATCATTCTAGATCTTCTGTAACTTGTATATACTTCCCTTGAGATAAAGGAGGTAAGGATTTGCTCAGCTTATAGTGTGTTCGTCGAAAAACGGTTGTAACTACAGCCTGCTCAATTCTAAAAAAACACAGATTCTCTAATTCGACTCGTACACCAACACGGAGTCAACGTTGCGGCGTTTCTCTACCAAGCTGCAGATAGGGTAGCAGAGGAGCTTGGTCTCCAATTTGATTTCAGCGATACTACACATAGGTTAGCATCATTAACACCTTTGGTGTTTAAAAGTCATGTACAGGAAGCAGAACATTCTCTTCTACTAAAGGAACAGGCTAACAAGCCCCTTCACGGTAAATTCTACGGTATTATACGTAGAGAAGAGCTATCAATGGGTCTATGCAACATTTTTCTCAAATCTGCTGAAGTAAGATCTGAGACGGAGGGATTTCTTTTTGCCTGCCAATACGGCATCATAGACACCTTAGTTTCCCGTGAGCGCACAATGAATGTACATGTAGCCGATACCAACTGCCGAGCGTGCAAGCAATTGCCAGAAACAATTGGACACGTTCTCAGTGGATACTCAAAGTATGCACGCCTCGGGTACATAGAAACACAGTGTGACCCTAAAAGTGTTATATTATCATTTCTATCGTGTTGATCTAATGCCCGTGTTGCCATACGTCCAGAGGGAACTGGAATCCTTTTTAGAGAATGATCGGTGTAGGATCGACTGGAATTTCTCGTTTTCCACCACTCAACGTATCAGGGCTACAAAGCCTGATATTGTCCTGCAAGAACTAACGACCGAGATAATTTACGTGCTGGAATTTTCGGCACCAGCCGATGGCAATATCACGGCAAAGGGGGAAAAATACGGGAGAAATATCAGGCTCTTCTGTTCAAGCTGAGCAGGTTGTACCAAGGGTAAGAAGTCCATCTTGTGGTTCTCATAACCGGCTGCCTTGGAGGTATGCAAAATTTATTCTCTAGCCAACTCAACAAAATTCTGGCTTGCCAGCATCAGGCTCAGACAATCACAAGTCAGATGCAAAAGCTTGTTCTTCTGGGATCACTGCATCTGGTCTGACAACACTATTCCTCCAAACATTTGTACAAAGGTTAGTAACCCTAAAAAAGTATCCAGATGTGAAAACGTCACCTCTAACTGTACCGTCTTCTGTGTAAGGTCATCCGCGGCTAGAGGCAGCACTCTAAGGAACAGTGTTTTACGAATTACCTTGCATAAATTTCCCGTTCTTTCTTACCTTCTAGAATAGAAGGAGCAGAAGAGGATGATGTACACGTTCCAATTGCGTCGGGACTGGTTGCTTTAAGAAACCATGGTCGTAGCTTCTGGAGGCTTCAACTTCTCTCATATAAATATAGATATGGCTATCCCATCGTCCAAGAGCTCCGGCTCTTGCATTCAGCCACGTTGCATTGGCCTAACTCCTCAGTGCAACGAATTATGTGGTTACGTCACCAGTAATCTGATTCGGGATCATGAATGAAGTCTAACCAAGATGACTTAAACTTTTAGAGTTCTTTAGCTCACATTTAAGCTTTTCATGTTTCCTGATCCTGCAATGTACTTGAAAAGTAAAAAAAAACGAAATCTGATAATATAAAATAACATCTGTTAAGTGTAGTTGCCACTTGCGTGCGGTTAGACACCATTGTTAGATTATGTTGTTATGATACTGGCGCCAAGATTTCGCCGCCATTTTGTTTAGTTTGAGAAATTAACCAAAAAATAAGATGAAATTGATCCGAATGAACAGATCATTATGATCTTGAGAATCAAATGATCATTGGAGCAAAATCCTCTGCAACAAAATTGATCCTTTTTTCACAGTATGATTCAGTTGTTAGTGGCAATATGAGCGAACCGAGGGTACGACCAGGCAACGGCCGCGGACAAATGCGAGATCATTGTTTTAAATGGTCGGACCAATTCAGGAGAGAGATCCTTACCTGTTGGCTAGAAAGCACAACGGTACCAAGAGGGTACATGCAGAGGTTATATGAACGTTGGGTCAATATGCACCCGAGATATGCTCATAAGACGCCTCAGTATTTAAGGAATCAGTTATCTTTTTTAATCCAAGGGAGATATGAAGCTCTTTATCAAAAAAAAAAAAGATAAAGATCCTCCAGCGAACATACCACCTGTTTTAGCAAGACCACTTTTGCAGATAGCTGATAATGCTAACATAAGAACCAGGAGGTCAAAAAATCCACCAAAAAGTCTTTCTCAGGGTGGACCAATTAGCTGAAGCTAACACTGGTCTCCCTGATTTGCTTCTCGAAGATATTAATCTCTGGACTCCGAACTGTGTACTTTACGAGAAGGCGGCCTCCCTACTTAGTGACAATAGAAGAAATGGTATTTCAATACGGCTGAGTAAGAGTCACTCCAAAATACCAGAATGCTGGTGTTTGCTACACAGTGCAAATTTTTTCGTGAAGTTATTGGAGGTATGAAAGAGGGCCTAAATCTGGAATAAATGAAGCCCTCTACAAGTAACCCTAAAGCCTGTTAAGACCCACATTTATAGCTCTAAAGTAGGACTAAAATTTCGACTCGGACATGCATCAAAATCACATTTTAATTATAATTTATAGGATATTTCATTCACAGCCCGGCACCATACCCGGGACGGTTTACCAGGTATTTTGTTTAGTACACCCCTGTACCTACCCATATTCTGTACCCGCTTGCCATTCATCCTTTACCTTACTCACCCATCTTTACACTGCTTTAGACCCCATTACTGCTCTCGGTAACATTTCATGTCCTTTAGCGGAAGCAATTAAGGTATTTAATAAATGTTGTTTACCTTTACACCAAAAAAATTAATTTGAACATTTTTCTGTTTCTAAATATTTTATTATTATAACCAAACTCTCCTTTATTATACAAATATTTCCTTTATGTATTTTAACTTTCATATTAATGAAACCATTTTTTTACGATATTATATGGATCAATTCATATAAAGAGCTCTTCATAAAAGACACACACACACAAGACCATTATAGATGCTCTAACTTTATGTCAATCAACCGAATGCGTGTGAAAATCAGACCTCTCGGTTCTTTCATATTTTCTGGGCTCTACTTCATGAACGAAAGGGAAAAATATGCGGAAATTTCCATAGAATTTCTGTATTGTGCCCTTCTATCACGTCCCCATTTAAAAAAAAAATGGTCAGAATTGTGAATCCAAAAACAAATATCGTAGAAGGAAAAAAAATATAAGCTGTATATTGATACCAGCAGATTACTTTACTCTTTAAAAGAAAATAACTAAAATAGAGAATTGTGTTTGTATTTAAGACAGATTCACGCATTATTTCATGGATATTCCGTTTTTTTTAGTGCATGAAAATTTTGTTTCTATAAGTTAAGAAACTATTGGAATCATACTTCAAGCAATCTCAATAAATAAATTTTCAAAGCTATCTTTGTAGTGGAGAAATTCTGATTGCTTACGCAATGAAATAGTTTTTATAAAACATAAATTTCGCACATCTTCAGGATGTTAATATTTTTAATTCGCTGTCAACGAATTTTTATATTTCATATTGTCTTTACAACAAATCGGTTTTATTTAAAAAAAAATTCTTTAAGTTAGATTTTTGTCTGTGTAATTAGTAAATTCTCATAATGTATGATGAAAAGTATTAAAATCATCTAATTCATCTAATTAGATACATCGGTATGGAAAACTAGTTGTACGTGTATGTGACTTTTCTCATATCTGGTTAGTATTTTTCCGATACTTGGGTATCGGGAAAGTGCCAATTCTCCGATACATTGGTTATATTTTTCCCATACCCGGGTTGCATTTTTTCCATACCCAAACATGGGGAAAATGCCAATTTTATTATATGTTGGTTGTATTTTTCCCATAGATAGTTTGCATTTTCCCATACTACAAGTAAATGCCAACATTAAATTATTTCTTTTTAATCTTAACACGTTTTATTAAAATAATTTAAAACTACACTTTAGCTACATTACATTGAGAAATGCCTAATTGCACTGAATCTTATTTTACTCCAAATTTTTAACTGTTTCAATGCTTCAATTCTAAAATGTTCCACAATTCTGTACTGAGACTATAATGAATTATACGCTCGTCTAGAATTTTCCCTCTTGTGTTGCTTTTTTTTTGTGAAAAATTTCGAAATACACTAAATCTTATTGCACCCACAATATTTAACTGTGTCACTACTGCAACTTTAATATGTTTCACAAGTGTGTACTAAAACTAATATGAATTATATGCTTCTCGGCCTCATTGTATTATTATGCATGGGAAAATTACGATTATTTGTTACGCACTGTCTATGGTTGCGAAGAATTTTGCATTATTTTCGCGTAAGCCGACCGAGTTTTTGCGCCGATTCATAACCATGGATGAAACCTGGATCCACTACTACACTCCTGAGTCAACACAACAGGCAAAACAGTGGGTTCCACCGGGCCAAAGTGCTCCGAAGCGTCCAAAAACGCAACAATGGGTCGTAAAGGTTATGGCCTCCGTATTTTGGGATGCACATGGCATAATATTCGTGGACTATGTTGAAAAAAGTAAAACCATAACCGGAGCATACTATTCATCATTATTGGACCGATTGAAAATCGAAATCGCGAAAAAACAACCGCATTTGAAGAAGAAAAAACCGCTTTTTCATGACGACAATGCGCCTGTTCATTCATGCTTAGTTGCACAAGCAAAATTGCATGAAATCGGCTTCAAATTGGTTCCTCAGCCACCGTATTCACCAGACCTGGCCGCCAGCGACTATTACTTGTTCCCTAACCTGAAGAGATGGCTCACCGGTAAGCGTTTTTACTCAAATTAGGAGCTCATAGCTGAAACTGAGGCGTATTTTGGAGACCTTCCGATCGAGTAATTTTCGAACTGTATCAAAAAGTTAGAAAATCGTTGGACTCGCTGTATCGACCTAAAAGGAGAGTATGTTGAAGAATAAAACCGACTTTGGCCAAAAAAACGTCTTCGTGTTTCATTTTTCAGGGACTTATCAGACTGCCTAGGACATTAAATAGTCTAGAGAAAATATGATTGGTTTTACTAAAGCTTTTATCGACAGATGAAAAAGCATATTCAGGGATTGATGCACAAAGCACAGGGGTTTCGTACTTAAAAGGGTAAAAAAACTTATCTAAATACTAAGAGTACAGAGGTCCGTTAAGCTGGCAGGACCACATTGCAGAAATGGACTGAAAACGTATAGGAAATTTAGGGCTCATTTAGGGCTAATTTTATGTCCCATTACCAAATTTAATGCTCTTAAATTAAATTAAAAAAAACCGGTGGTCATGCTAGCTTAACGTTATAGCAGAACCACACATAGTAAAAAACTAATTTTTCAACATTTCTTTGCTCTATAATTTAGGGCTCATTTAGGGCTCCCTTAATGCCCTATTGTCAAATTTAATGCTCCGCAATTTTTCGAAAAAACCTGTGGTCATGCTAGCTTAACGTGAAACTAGCAGGACCACACAGAGAAAAAAACAACTCAGGCATTATTTCTTTTCACAATAATTTAGGGTTCGAAATCTTAAATGATATTTGAAAGTTTCAAGTTAAAAAAATTACCCTGTATATCGTGTTGTGCTACCTTAACGGCATACAAAATGCGTAAAAAAACCATAAAACCTATTTTTACTCCTCGCATAATATAGGGTTCATTGAGGACTAATTCGGGCCCGTAGTACTAAATTTTGGCCTGTAGTATTTTTTGTAAAAAATAGTGTTTGCAATAGCTTAACAATAATTTGGTTCAAGATTGCTGTAAAACGTAATAAAAATGATTTTACAGAAAACTCACGTTATAGAATAATTTATGGCTCATTTAGGGCCTGAAATTATGCAAAAAAATAAAATAAAATAATTTTTTGTGGTAAATTTGTTTGAGCAATAATTGTTTAAACAATTTTTTGTTAAATTCAAATATATTCATGAAGCCCTAAGTGAGCCTTAATATAGAACAGAAGAAGAAATTAGTTTACTTCAATTTTATTAGAATTGTGTGAACAAAAATTGTTTAAACACCTTTTTTTTTAATTTTTCATTGTCATATTGCCAGATCCCTACATGAGCCCTAAAGTGTTAAAGTTAAGTGAGCCATAAATGAGCCCTAAATTATAAAGCAAAGAAATTTGGAAAAATTAAATTTTTGCTATGTGTGGTTCCGCCATCTTAACGTTAAGCTAGCATGACCACCGGTTTTTTTGTTTAAATGAAGAGCATTAAAATTGGCAATTAGGCATTAAATTAGTCTAGGGCGCGCTACGGTTGAATGTCGCGCTTCGCGCTCGAAAATAGGTTACCTCGCGCTCGAACATAATTACACCTCGCGCTTAGCGCTCGGATATTTATTCTTTACATTTGGAATGTTTGAAAAAACTTGATCAAAAAGATGTTTTTTAGATGGCAGTATTTATACGCGTCTTCATATTCTGAGTTGTCTACTTAATTAAGTATAGTCAAAGATTAAGTTTCTCAAAGCTCTATAGGCTTTGAGGTACACATTCTCATCCTCACACTTGCGCTGCGTGCTCGATTTCCGATAGACATTTTCAAACAGGTTTTGTTGGATTTTTTTCTCGTAAGTTTCATCGTTTTTCCACATACTTTTTTTTATTTTACTTTTTTCAACGTTATTTTTCACGAATAAAAAAAAAGTACAAACCTAGTTTGTCCACAAAATGGAATTTTTTATTTTCCATTATTTTTTTGCAATCAAAATTTGAATTTTCGATTCTTGAAGAAAATCCAAAATTTGGTTATGATAATCTTGTAAGGATTTCAAAAACAAATGTTTTTCTTCTCTTGACTTTTTTTCATATCGTGCGTTTTTCGGCTTCAAATTTTGATTTTCGATCGATTAAAAAGATTTTGAAAACGCTATAACTCTGAGAATTTTTTTTAATCAAAAAAATTCATAAGGATAAATTATTTGTTCTTTTTAATACTATAAACATCCGTACATAGAATTTTCAAATTCAGAAAAAAATGGTCTCAAAAATTTTCAAAATATGCTCACTTTTTGAATTTTTATCAAAAATGGCTGGTCAACGAACTCGTCCTTTCTTTTAGGACCTAGAAAGGTGTGCCAAAGATAGATTTGATTCGTTCATTATTTTTACAGTTATCGTGTTTACGGATGGACGGACGGACAGACAGACAGACGCCATCGTGGAAACCTGATTTTCGGATTCAGGGGGTCTCGAAACGTGGAGATCTGTTGAAAGAGTGTGATGTCAAATTTTCGACAAATCTAATACTTTCTCAATCATAAATGATGAGAATGTAAAAAGAATGAAACAAAAGTACATAATAATAACCTTAAAGACTATGAAAATATGCTGGTTGTTACAGATTCACATTTTTTATTTTCGAAATTTTTATTTTGAAAGCCAATTGCTAAAGAATTTATTTTTCGATAAAATTCCAATTGCATGCAATTCAATTTACGTATCGTGAAACGAAATTAAGTCGATAGTCCTTTTTTAGAGCTTTTTTAAGTTTCCGGATTGCGAACCAGCTAATCTGGTAACCCTTATTAAAAAGTATGTTTAATACTGTTAATTGCGAATTAAATAAATACACTTGAATAGTGTGAAAAACACATAGCTTTACATATTGAAGTATTCTTTTACAAAACTCTATTACATCGTGTAGCATTAGGTATTTCATGTTTAGTGGGGGAAATTCAAGATGTCTGCATACCGAGGGCCAAACAATAATATTATTATTTTTATAATAACTTGGAAATAATCATTTTTCACTGTAAGTGTATTTGGATAGTATTTTTCTTTTAAAAAAGCTATTCATCAAATAGGAAAATTGACCATTTTTTCGTAACGATTTCGTTTACCATTTAAACACCTTTAAAAAATAAAAAATATCTCAATACATTTATAGTAAAGAATTATTTCCAGCCAAGTTATTAAAAAAATAAATTATCCGAGATTTTAACTTCAGATTATATTTGGCGTTATTTTTATTTATACATTTAGATATAAAAACAAAAAAAATTGAGAATGTAGAAAGCACACTTAAGAAACAAGTTAATTGAATTTGGATATAATAAATGCTACAAAAACGGGGAGGGTCGGTAAGGCCGGTTTTTGGCCTAATTTATTTTTGGACCAAAAATTCTGAAAAAATCATGGTAGTATCTTATACGTATCCCGAGTCGATTGTACGCTAAACGGACTACCCTCCACCCCCCAGCCACCCCCACCCCCCTACAAATATAGGAAGCACCACTACCCACCAACTGTATTTTCGAGAGATTTGACACTCTTAAACATGTATTGTGAGGTTAGCGCGGGTTTAATATGGTTTTCGGGGTCGCCCAATACAAATCTGGCGTTCTTTGACTTTTATCGCGTCAGGTTCAAGGTCATTGGAAGGTCAAATCGAGGGAAAACGGTAATAAAGTCCAAAAAAATACGTTATAGGTTTTTGGAGTCGCTAATTACGACTCTGGCATCCGATGAACTCTATCGCTTTAGGTTCAAGGTCTTTTGAAGGTCATTTGAAGGTCAAATCGAGAAAAAACGGTTAAAAAATTAAAAAAAAAATTTATAGGTTTTTGGGGTCGCTGATTATGAACCTGGTGTCCGCTGACCTTTATCGCGTCAGGTTCAAGGTCATTTGAAAGTCAAATCGATAAAAAACGCTGAAAAAATAAAAAAAATATGTTATAGGATTTCGCGGTCAACGGATGCCAGATTTGTAATCAGCGACCCCGAAAACCTATAACATATTTTTTTTCCAGCGTTTTTTCTCGATTTGACCTTCCCATGACCTTGAACCTGACGCGATAAAGGTCAGCGGACACCAGGTTCGTAACCAGCGACCCCAAAAACCTATAACATATTTTTTAAAAATTTTTTTTACCGTTTTTTCTCGATTTGAACTTCAAATGACCTTCAAATGACCTTGAACCTGAAGCGATAGAGTTCAACGGATGCCAGATTCGTAATTAGCGACTCCAAAAACATATAACGTGTTTTTTTGGATTTTTTTACCGTTTTCTCTCGATTTGACCTTCCAGTGACCTTGAACCTGCCGCGATAAAAGTCAAAGGACGCCAGATTTATATTCGGCGACCCCGAAAACCATAGTAAACCCGAGCTAACCTCAGAATACATGTTTAAGAGTGTCAAATCTCTCGAAAATACAGTTGGTGGGTAGTGGTGTTTCCTATATTTGTAGGGGGGGTGGGGGTGGCTGGGGGGTGGAGGATAGTCCGTTTAGCGTGCAATCGACTCGGGATACTTATAAGATACTACCATGATTTTTTCAGATTTTTTGGTCCAAAAATAAATTAGGCCAAAAACCGGCCTTACCGACCCTCCCCCTTTAAATAATTTGTTTTTCCCATCAAAAAACGGTATATTTAAGAACTTTTTATAAGTAAAATTATATGCAAATTACGCAATTTATGACATAAAATGGCTAATTAGTTAGGAATTGTGTTTCTTATAATCTTTTATAAAAATATATTTATGAATAAAAACGTCACTTGATCGGCTTTACCCCCCCCCCCCCCCCCCCCCCCCCCCCCCCCTCCGTGATTTCCCGTGATATTTTTCCTGTCCACACCCCCTTTGAAGCACGTGATTTATGGACATCTCCTAATCTCCAAAGGAAACTCACATTCAAATCAAAAACTTGTTTGACCAAATTTTTGTTATATCCCTTCCAAACAATGACTTGTTTAAATTAAACAAACTTTTTTCTGAGTAAATAGAATAAAATGTTGCATTTCTCATATAACATTTTCCAAGCAGATGGAAGAAGTTCGACATCGAAAATGAAATCTATATATTATCCTTCTCCATATATCGAATCTAAATGGAGTCAGGAAATATTCCACTCATGACCAGCGAAATTGCGCATTAAGCTATCTTCAACCAATCCAGAGTAGTAAAAGTAAGTTCACTTCTTGATTACTATCAGAAGCACGTTCCGTCATCTCCTCAAACGAGATCTTCCAAACTCATAAATGCGTGGTTAGTGTGCGTGTAGCATCTCGCACATGACGCTGCGGTGAGGTGCACCGATTTCACATGTGTCAATTATACGGGAGGTCGAATCAACATTCTAAATACGGTGAAAGGAGTTTGTTGAATTTCAACTATGATGGCATGCAGGGAAAAAGGAGCGACTGCTAAGTTGAGATGAGCATTCCCCGGAATGCAATTAACGCATCGTATGGGAATATAAAATATTCAAATAATTTGTTAATTACATTTCTAATTCAATTTCTGTGAAACACTTCCAGCTTGAGTTCAACTCTCTATTTTAAATAGTTATTTGATTTGCTTAGAATAAGTATTAATTTACAAAAATAATGATTCAATAAATTAATTGGAATTTAAAATTTATTGAAAATGCCCGATTAACAAAAGAATTTTAGAAAATTTATTTCTTATCTTACAGATGAATACAGGCTTTGTAATTGAATAAAGTAAATGCTTCATAATATATTTAGTTTAATGATAGTTCTACGTTAAATTTGTTTATATGAAACAAAGAATTGCGGGTGATATACTATAAATCGATGGGTTCTACGAATAGTCGGCTATTATTCCGTTACCGTTAAGAAAGCGACTATCATCTTATCAAAAATAAGCTCATTAGGTTAACTTCATTTTGTAACAAATTTAGTAAACACGTAGAAGTGAAATAGATTAAAAAAAAATTCATACATTTCTTTTTGTGAAAGATTACAAATTATATTTTATTTCAGGTGATTTATATCATAAATTCGATGGGTTCTAGGAATATTCGGCTATTGTTCCGTTACCATTAAGAAAGCGACAATCATCCCATTACGAATAAGCTCTAAACCATCGTCCCGCTACGGATAAGAACTAGTCTAACTTCATTTAGCTAAGTTTGCAGAAGAGATGAATAACCTATTATTTGTCGGAACATTTTCTACAAATTCAAAACTCGAGTATTGTGTTACAGTTTGTATTGTAATTTAGGCTCCTATAACTTTCAAAATAAGAAATTTTTTAAATTTATATTTCTTTTAACACTTCTACGTGCTTACTAAATTTCTTACAAAATAAAGTTAGCCTAATTCTTATCCGTAGCGAAAAGATAGACTTCAGCTTATTTGTAGTAAGATGATAGACGCTTTCTTAAAGGTAACGGAACAATAGTCTAATATTCGTAGAACCCATCGAAATATAGGAAAAAGGGATGCGTATAAAACCGTTTTTACAATAATAATAATAATAATAATAATAATAATAATAATAAGAAGAAGAAGAAGAAGAAACAAAAACTACTTCCGTCAAAAATTCACTCAATTTAATATTATGCAACTGCAAATACAAATTAGATAAGAATTACACTGAAATCGCGTTTATATCCGCACTCACTTATATTCGCCCACACTTATATCCCTGCAATAGTATTTATATTCTGCTTTGGCACATTTTTTAAAGGCCTAATAGAAATATCAAATTCTTTAATTCCGAAAGTCGAAGAATGTATCCTTACGACTTTTGTCGAGAAAAATAAAATTATGAGAGTTAAAGCATTTTCGAAATAAAAAAACAAATAAAAATGAACATTTTAAGCCAAACAACGCACGATATGAAAAAAGTCAATAGAAGAAAAAAGTTACTTTTTGAAATACCTACAAGATTATCATAAACATTTTTGGAATTTCGATGAATAGTGGAAAATTCAAATTTTGATTCTACAAAAAATAATTAAAAGTCAGAATCTAAAATTAGTCTTTAGCCAAGACGTAACCAAGACAAAATATTTTACCCAGGGTAATATAGTTTTTAGCAATCAAGGATGAGCTATTGCTTTCGGTCTAAATAATTATAATTAATTTAATTATTTTGAAATATTTTTTAATGCGCAAATAATTTATAGGTCAAAAACATTTTTTTAAATGCAGTACCTTGTAGAACTTTCAGAAAAAGGGGCATATATATTTATAGATAAAGAGAGTAAATGATTCGTAAATATAAAGCCTATTTTCGAATTTTTACGTAAACAGCTTCAAGGATATTCATGATTTTTATGACGCATTAGGTTTCTTACGATTACTTACCGATTAAAGAATGCTTCAAAAAGTTGTGGGATTTTAAAAGCTAATTTTGTTATTGCTGCAAAATTCAGTGCCCAAAAAAAGTGTATGGAATTTGAAGCGGTTAAATTCTTTAATACTAAAAATGGATGAGTTTTTGAAACCACAGATATTAATTGATGGTTTGATTATAAAGTCAGAAAACAGCTTTGGTTAAATTTGAGGATTTTCAGCAAACTAAATCTTGATTGAAAATTAAAGGAATCATACAAAATTTGAATAATTGTGGAGCAATACTCCCGCTCGCGAGTTTGAGCGGGCCTAAGGTGCACGTCTGTTGAATCTCGCGCTTCGCGCTCGATTTTTGTTAGACATTTGTAACGGTATATTTTCTGAACTACCTTAAAATAAATAAAAAACTACAATCCTTTTTTCAGAAACTTTTCTCTATCTCGCGTTGTTGTGCTCAAAATATGTTTTTCCTATCGGAAAATGGTTTCAAGACATTTTGTAGGATTTTTCAAAAGCTATGACTTCTCTTTGAGACTTTGTTTCGTATTTGGCGGTGTTTGGTTAAAATTTAAATGTTGCAGTGTCGAATTACGGACAATTCTAATACTTTTTTAGTTACAATCGATGAGAATGTAATAAATTATAACAAATTTGTATCTCTTCTTGGGCGAACAACTTTTTTCTATCAATTCGTTGTCGTACCTTTTGTCATTTTCCCATAATTTTTTCATGTTTATTTTTAATGTCATTTTTATAATTAAAACCAAAACTACGCGTCTTATCAAAAAGTGATTCATAACAAATTTGTAGCTCTTTTTCGGGAAACAATTTTTGTTAAATCACTTTTTCGTAATTTGTGGCATGTTTCCACATATTTTTTTATTTTTTATTTTTTTATTTTCAATGTAATTTTTCACGAATAAAACCAATTTTACGCTTCCTGTGAAGAAATAATTAATAAAAAATTTGTAAGTATTGTTTGGAATCATAATCTTTATTTATTAATCTTTTTTTGTATCTTGAATATTTTGACCACAAAATGGAATTTTTCATTATTTTTCTTTCAATCCTAATTTGAGTTTTTGATTCTTCAAGAAAGCCAAACATTTTATAACAACAATCTTGTAGGGATTTCGAAAAGCAATGTTTTTCGTCTCTTGACTTTTTTCATATCGAGATTGTTAGCTTAAAATTTTGATTTTTTAAATTATTTAAATGCTATAACTCTGCTAATTTTCTTTTTATCGAAAAAAGTCATTAGGATCAATTGTTGGTCTTCCTAAGTACTACGAATAGCTGTACAAACATACTTTTGATTTTTAAAAAATGGTCATACAAATTTCGAAAATGCTCAAACTTTTTGAATTTTTATCTAAAATGGCTGTTTAATGAATTCATCCTTTCTCTTAGGACCTAAAAAATTGCGCCAAACTTCGATTTGATCTGTTAGATATTTCGAGTGTTATCACGCTTGCCAACGGATGGACGGCCGGACGGACAGACAGACATAGAGACAGAGGCTATCCTAAAAACTTGATTTTTGGATTCAGGAGGCTCAACACGTGAAGACCTGTTAAAAAATGTGGTGTCAAATTTCGCACAATTCTAATAATTTCTCAATCATAAATGTTTAGAATGTAAAAATTATAGGTGCAAAGGAAAATGTACCATTTGTAGCATATCGAAACCCTACTAGTGTTGTGTATTATGCATAACATTTTAATGTTCCTGATTATTCACCTGAAGGTTATATTCATGAAGTACACCTAGAGTATCCAGACGAGCTTCCCGATTTGCACACGGACCTTCCATTATACCCAGAACACTTTGTGCCTCCTGTTTCAAACTGCTCAATCCTCGTTCATAGACATTACACAAGGTAGTACCCTTCCTCGACACTAGATTTCACGAACGTTTAGAGACTAAAAAAGTCTGAATCTGCCTAGTGCGACTTCTCGTCTATCTGCCTCATATTTTTTCTTCGTAAGCATGGTATCAGACGTACGGTTAAAAGTGTATTGTTTTTTACAATTAAAATGAGTGATAAGGACAAAAAATCAAGAAAAAGAAAGCCCATTGATCAGGAAGGGCTTCTGAAGAAATGAAGGAAATTGGAGAAGAATTCCAAGCGTTACAACAATAATGCAACGGTTCCTCCTTCTGGTAAGTTCAATTTCTAGAAATAATTGCCTAATTTTTCATTCACTTTTAAAAGCTGAGTTTTTTTTGTTCTACATTTATTATAAAATATGAACTAAAAAAGGCTCAACCAGTCTGCACAAAAGTTTTCTTACACGATATGCACACAGCGCGAGACGCATATTGCGCGAAACGCACATGCACACGATGAACTTGCACGAGAGGCACTTTACACTAGCTTGTACGAGATACACAAGTTGCTGGTTGATATGCTACAATAGCATAAGGATATAAAATAATTTTTCTTTGTCTTTCTCTTTGTGTAGTCGAAAGTGGTGAGCGAGCTGTCGATCGTAGTCATGAAGGCGGCGATAGCGCTGGCGGTGGTCCTAACATAAACAGTGGATCAAGTGACATAAACACTGATATGACTCCTCAAGAATTGTAATCAATTGCTGATGACCTTCCAGATGCCTTAGGCCAAAATCCTATAATGTCTCCAGGCCTCCATATTTCTTTACGTTCCCAAATTTCAGAACGCTGGAATAGCTGGCTAAAAAACGGGTTGCATTGGATCGGCAATAGTATCGTTGGGCTCCACTATTTCTGCGTTCCTAACCAATCAAAATATGGAGATGGTCGAAATTTTGTAGCGTCTTTCACGTTACCGGACAATTGTTCTGTTCGCGGATGTGCACTATTCTCTTTCAAAAGCAAGAAGGGCGTTTATTGTACCTAATGTGGATAAAGATATCAAAAAATTGCTTGAAAATTAAAAAAAAAACGTAAGTTTTGTTCGAGACAAAGCAATCCGTGGACATCCAGGAAAAAACAGGCACATCTTTCATTGAAGTGTCATTGACTCCAAAACTCATTCAGAACAAAGCCACAGAAACCAGCTGATCATGATACAAAATTGGAATTTCATAACTCAAGACAAATTTGTCCTCAATTGTTTAGCAAGTTATAAAATTCAGTATTGTCTTATGGACCTTTCAATTCTTATAAGTCTGCGATTTCCTTGATCTTACTTGGGGATTCCTCGCATATCAATCTCGTCCCTACTGATAGAAATCTCTGAGTATTCTGTAGTGAAATAGCCTGCTTGTAAGAGCATCGAGTATTCTATTGTAACAGCATCGGTTATTTTCCCCACTTCTTTGTCTAGAAATGGGCCTTAGGGTGATAAAGGTTGCTTAACGCATCCCTTGTGTAAGGAGTCAGTCTGCTTCCTACCTCTTAGCAGTAAAAAGCCCAATAAAGAAGTCCTATTTCACAGTTCAGGCACTTATACAAAGAAAAGGTCTATTATTTCTCCAGACCATTACAAAATTGGCGATCCTGCCAGGATCCCGTTTACGATATCCTGGGAAGAAGTATCTATGGAACACCCCCAGTAATTTCAAACAACGAGGACCTTCGACTCGAACCACGACTCTACGGATTCTGTTCGCAGCCCAGGCAACGACCACCAGAAGCGGAGACTCCCAAGGCATCTACGGAACCTTGGCAAAAACTCTGATGATCTTCCCATCTCAGAGAGTGCCCGCTGAGCCAAGCGATAAGCCTCTGAAAGAACCGCATCATCGAGCCTTACATTACGAATCTTGTTTAGATATTTCCCCAGTAGATAAGTCCTTTTCGCATTGGTCGAACGGTAATTTAATTGCCTCGGCGTTTTCGATAAGGCTACGTGAGGAAATATTTCGGTGAAGAGGTTGGCGTCAGTAGGTACGACGTTGGCGCACCACGTCCTCTATCTCCTCTAATACAACGAGGATATACTCTGAATTAACCTTGATGCATTGTTGTAGCACGATCCCGCAAGTGAAGGGTTTAAAATATATCGAATATTGTAAAATTAATAACGCGATTCGCGACACTCGTAAATAGGACAAACTGGCGTTCCACGCCTATAGGGAAAATCTTAGCACACAATACCACACACAAAAAGACACTTCTTCTGGTTCTGATAGCAGTTAAGGCGGATTAGACAATCCATTTAGAACCGCACCAACCATGTCATCGGAAGATTTGAGGGAAGGTTTGAACAGTGAAGCCACGGATCCTTTATTGCTGATCCTGGACAAATTACAAATAACAGAGGACGTGCAAAGGACCATGAGAGCCGACATTCGGATTTTGAACGAGGAAAATATAAAAAGGGCCAACGAGATAAGAGATCTCGCTAGGATCAGCAATGCGCTTCTAATAAAGGACGAATCCCGAAGTCCTAGTCCCGAATTCCTTTGAAAATGGTATGTGCCAGGCAACGCCACTCGCACATAACAATACACTTAGAAGCGAGCCGAACAGCAGTGTAACATCAATGCATGCAACAGGAACCTTTGGGCCCAGTGATCAACCAACGCATTTCTTAACAGCCGATACGAGCCGGTTGTCTATAACCCTGCACGACAATAGAGAGAGCTGTAACGCAGCAGCGAGGCAACCGTCGACTTCGAGCCAGCCGCCTACATCCATGCACGAAGCCACACAGAGATGTAACGCAGAAGGAAGGCAACCCTCAAATTCCTTCACTCACAAGTGCGTGCCATGTGACAACGCTCGCTCATGGCTCATCACAGAGAGGCAACGTATCAGCGAGGCAACGAGGAGCGATAGAAAACTTTGAACCTCTCTCTCCGGCAAAAGATATTATCCGCACCGTAGTTCTCAATAGACACGATGACTTTGGTGTGCACGAATTCGTTAATACAGTTAAGCGTGCGAAGCTCAGATGCTCTCAACCAAATCAAATGCAAATGACCTGCAACTATTGTAAGAAACCAGGTGACTTTGAGAGACAATGCTCAATAAAACTTAGGCAACAGGGTTTTCACAACGGAACGAACCAGAAAAGACCACCGAGAGTAAGGAATATTCTGGAAATGGAGGATTAATAAAACCCGTTAGAATGTACCGGAGTAACAGAGGAAGAGCTGCATCTCTTCCATATAATTGATGACGATTTCCCCTTACCAGAGGAAGGTATCATTGGCCTGCCCTTTTTAACGCGTTTGATAGATACCATTTGACTAAGAACTTCCATTACGTAGACAATAAAAAGTTACCCCTTTATGAAGACGGTACATTTTTACCTGGTAATACAGCACAAATAACCGGGATAAAAGTAATTGACAAAGATCAAGACATTTACATAGAAAATGACAAATTAATCCCTGACGGCGTTTACAAAATAGAAAATCAGGAGTTAGTTTTACCCATGTACAATTATGATAAAGACCCGTTGATAATACTACAAAAAAACAAGTACGATGCAATAGGGCAAATTAAAGAAACAAATAGAATGAGTGCTACTTCAGTGGATAAAACCAGGTAAACAGGGTTCAAGATTTATTAAACAAGACTAGATTGAAGCAAATAGAAAAAGCGGAAGCTCTTAAATTATGGAAAATAATAGCGGGGTACAGTGATATTTACAACCTCGAAGGAGACCCGTTTCCATGTGCTGATCTAGTGGAACATGAAATCGTTTTAAAAACAGTAAAAATAGTAAATTTGAAATCCTATCGTCCTCCTGAATGCCATAAATAGGAAATAAAAACGCAAGTGCATGAATTGAAGGAAAAAGGTGTCATAAGAGACTCAAAATCACCCATCAATTCACCGATTTGGGTTGTCCCAAGAAAGGAAGACGCGTCTGGTAAGAAGAAATGACGAATAGTAATCGATTTTCGCAAGGTAAACGAAGACACAGAACAAGATGCTTATCCACTGCCCATCATTGAAGATATTTTGGACCAATTAGGGAATGCAAAATTCTTTTCAGCCTTCAACCTCAACTCTGGGCTGTAACAAATCCCAATGAGTGAGACGTCAAAAAAATATGCGGATTGTTCATCACCAGAAGGACATTTTGAATTTAATAGAATGCCCTTTTGACTCAAAAACGCTACAGCTACTTTCCAAAAGATGATGGATAATGCCTTAAGAGGATTGGTAGGAAAAAAATGATTTGTTTACCTCGACTACATTGTCGTATTCGGTTGAACTTTAAAAGAACACAACGAAAACCTAGTAAGCCTATTTGACAGACTGAGAGAAACGGGATTAAAACTTCAGCCTGACAAGAGCGAGTATTTACGTCCGGAACTTGAATATTTAGGACACTTGTTAACTAAGGACGGTGTAAAACCTATCCCCGCAAAAATATAGGCAGTACGAGATTTTAAACCACGACAGAATTTTACCAAAGTTCAGAGCTTTTTGGGTTTCGCAGGGTATTATAGAAAATATATAAAAACTTTCTCTCAAATTTGTAAGCCTCTTACAAATCTAAATCAGAAGGAGACACCTTTTAACTGGTCAAAAAATTGTCAAAAATCTTTTGACATAATAAAAGAGCTATTATGCTCAGCACCGGTTTTAAGATTTCTAAACTACAAAGAGAAATTCACTTTAACGACAGCCGCATCTAATCACGGATTAGGTGCAGTATTATCCCAAAACGGTCACCCCTGTTGTTCCATATCAAGGACGTTAAACAAAGCCGAGATTAATTATAATACAACGGAAAAGGAAATATAAGCAAAGGTTTGGGCATGCAAAAGGTTAAGACAGTACCTTCTTAGAAGAAAGTTTTTAATCCAAATGGACCACCAGGCATTCATATGGCTACACAACGTGAAAAATCCCTCTTCACGATTGTTAAGATGGAGATTACGTTTGGAGGAATAACGTTACACTGTCGAACACGTAAAAGGTAAGGAAAATAAAGCCGAAGATTGTGTATCTAGACTATTTCCAATTCAAGAAGAAGATTCTTTGCAAAATACACCAGAAGCAGTTGAGCTGGACGTGAAAATAGGGGAGGAATTAATAAGAGAAGAAACAGTGAGTACGTCCAGAGAGGAAAAT
This sequence comes from Belonocnema kinseyi, assembly GCF_010883055.1. Classification (NCBI taxonomy): domain Eukaryota; kingdom Metazoa; phylum Arthropoda; class Insecta; order Hymenoptera; family Cynipidae; genus Belonocnema; species Belonocnema kinseyi. The sequence goes on from NC_046664.1 coordinate 117,494,368, forward strand.
GTTTTACCACAACCGTCAACAAGTTTTTCCTGCCGTCGCATGGATGCAGATCTACTCTATATAAGTAACCTCAATTTAATAAGACCGAGTGGATGAAAGTGTTAGATAAGATAAATAAAGATGCCGTGACCTCCAAGCTATCTATTTCACGATACAACTTTATTGACCCAATGATCAACCCTTCAGAAAAGGTTAAAATAAGAGACTACCTTAACTTCTTGAACCACAAATATGAAGATCAGCAGTATCACATGTGTTACATACCACGTGCAGAACTCACTCAAGAGGAAAAGGGAGAAATCATAAGAGAATCGCACGGATCAATTACTGCTCAACACTTTGAGGAAAACAAGACTATCGAACGAGACAGAACCCTTGGAGAATGGAAAAATATGGAACAGGAAATTATTCATTTTATTAAACGATGTCCAGTATACCAATTACAAAAGACGGAAAGAATTAAAAGACAGTGTGGAGCAATTATCCCAGGCACGCCTGTCAACCCTAAAGACAAAATAAATAGCCATGGATATCTTCCGTTCATTGCCTTGGACACAAAGCTCACAAAATATTTGATCTTAATACCTCTTAAGAACACGGAATCGGAAAGCATTATAGAAGGGTTGTTTGATCATTAGATATACTTATTCGGCGCACCTAAGAATATCCTAACAGACCAAGGACAAAATTTCAGATCCGAACTGGTGCAGAACTTTGAAAATCTGTTTAGAATTAAACATATAAAAACTACAATTTATCACCCACAAAGCAACAGAGTCCTCGAAAGAGCCCACTCGACGATTAATAATTTATGAAAAACAAGCATCGAGGACCACAACCCTTCCAACAGACCTTTGGAAGAGAGGCCAATTTGCCCTCAATGCGAAGCACAACATCTAACCTCAAGTATGAAGAACTACTTGACCTATGGAAGCGTAGACATTAACACTACCTCAAGAAGGCGAATGAGAAAATAGAAACACGGAAGCTCTAGTACAAAAAACTGCAAGACTCGAGAATCGCCATACCGCAAGGAATCAATGAACCTGGAGATCCTGTCAAACTTATTAACAACCATCAAGATAACAAACTCTCCCCTTCATGGAAAGGACCAGCAGTAATTGTAGCGAAACAAGAAAACAACTACACTGTACTTTTGAACGACAAAACGAACTAGGATACACGCCAATCAACTTATGCCTTCTTACCAATAATTTTGCAGATGAATTTGACACTATTCCTCTTGTTACTACTGAGCGCAGTCGAAGCGGAAGTCAGTACGAGTGACCTGGACGGAGTAATTATATATTCAAAAGAGTTAGGACAAGCTAATCTGTATCATGAAATTTGGAACCTCATACTTGAAGTAAGTACGGATAATATAGAAGAACGATACGTCTCATTGCGAACAATTTATGCGATTGCGTCAAACCTCCTCTGCAATGAATGCCCTGAAGAATTTGAGCTCAAACTGATCAGCATGCGTATAAAGCGTTTAGAGAACCGAAAAATCTGCTGGATCAGCTATTAGGAAGAACCCGTGTTAAGAGAGGATTTTTCAATTTTGCAGTAGATATTTCAAAAACACTTTTTGGAACTCTCAGTTCATAGGATATGACCTACATTAATGAGGAACTTGATGAATTGTTTAACAATATTCGAATATTGCCACAAAGCATATTCAATCAAACTAGAATCATTAAACTCTTATTAAACCCAGCATCTAATGATTTTAAGACTCTCAAATTGCATAGTCAGGACACAATTGACCGCTTAAACCAGATATCAAACGGAACAAACCGAAACACCCAAGGTATCGCGATTTCAAATCAAATGACGTTCTGCATGATGATAGTCGATGAGTTGAGTGAAGATATCATCTTATTAATAGATGAGATAAATGACGGGAAAAGCGGAATAATTCACCCTCAACTTCTAATACCAGGAATCCTGATAAGTGAAATGAAAGAGTTCGAAGATAAATTCAACACAAAATACACCATCCCTTTGAAAAAGTATATCTTTCAACATATTATCGGCATCTCAACGATTAACATGGCTATTTCAAAGAATAGATTTGTCTACACCATTCATATTTCTATCCCAGAAACAGAGACTTACGAAATTAAACATTTAATACCTATTCCTAAACAAATCCGGTCAGTCTTACTAGCAATAATTCCAGAAAACGAATATATCCTAATGGGACAAGGACACACAACATACGTACCGACCGACAGAATATCTTTAGATAATTGTAAACTCTACGGCGGAATTAAAATGTGCAAACGAATGCAACCCACTTACTTGATGTTAGAAACACATAGTTGTGAAAATAGCATACTAAGAACAAATGTTAAAAGTATCAGTGACGACTGTAAATATTCTCCCATTAAAAATATTAACGTTGCTTTTATACAACTTACGGACGGATATACGTTAATGTGCTCTGTGAATCGGGACACGATAAAATTAAAATTCACAGTCCAACGAAAATTGTAAGCAAAGATAAATGTATACTGAACGGATTGAATATTGTATTGAAATTAAGTCCAACGAATACTCTTGTCAGAGAAATTAATTATAGAAAGACTTATCGCTACCATATACTGATGATCAACTATATTCAATAAAAGATAAGTTAATACCACTAACTCAGGACATTAGGTCCTTTAATTTAAACAATCTGAAGCAATCGGTCGATGATATCGAGAACGCAGTAGAAAAAGTCAGAAGGGACAGACGAACACGTACCTGGAGTGAACACGCGAGTAACTGGGTACACTACCTACGCTACCTTGCCATTGCGATAGTCATAGCGTTCGTAGGATACAAATGCAACTTGCTAGCGCTACTCTCTAAGTGTGTACCGAGAAAAGTTTGTTTCTTCTGTGTCAAAACTCAAGTTACCGCATCTCCAACTGTACATTATACCGCTGCTCCTATATTAGGTGATAGAGATATGGATTGTAGAATCCAAACTACTGCTCTTAAAATAAGAACTATCAGAAAGGTTTAGAGACTAAACCCGATCAAAAAAGGGGACTGTAACAGTATCGGCTAGTTTCCCCACTTCCTCGTCTAGGCATGGGCCTTAGGGTGACAAAGGTTGCTTATCGCATCCCATGCGTAGGGAGCCAGACTGCTTCCTGCCTTTTAGCAGTAAAGAAGTCCAATAAAGAAGTCCTGTCTCACAGTTCAGGCACTTATACAAATAAAAGGTCTATTATTTCTCCAGACCATTACATTTCAATTCTTATAAATCTGCGATTTCCTTGATCTTACTTGGAGATATCTCGCATATGAATCTCGTCCCTACTTATAGAGATCTCTGAGTATTCTCTAGTGAAATAGCCTGGCCCATTTGAGACTATAAGCAGAGTCGATTTGAAACGATTTAATCTCTGAGATAGTCTGACAGATTTGGGTCCTTTTCAAGGTCCTTTTAGTGGTGCTTTTAAGAGTTGTGCGACGGTAATATAATGTTCCTTTTATTTTCGCCAGTACCGGGCGGGCAGAGTTATTTACAGTAGTTAACAGTAGTTAACTTATATACTAATATACAATTTTCTGGCTGGATTCAAAAATCTTATCTTTTTTGGCGTATCTCATTCCATTTAAGAGAAACGTCGTATTAATTCCAATTTTAAGCCTTTGAAAAAAAGTTAGATATCTGAAATCATTGAAACCCGTAGATTCCGAATTATGATGTTTTAGGTTGTTAACTATGAAATTTAAAAGATCTATTTCTAAATTTTAAACCAAAAGCTTAACAAAGGACCCTTGAGTGTCGGCTACTCTATTGATATAGCCTCTCTGCTTCTTATTTATGATCGAATTCTTATTTCAATTTCAACCTCTCTGCTTGTTATTTATGATCGTATTTCTATTTCAATTTCGGAAAGGACATTTTAAAGTGTTTAAAATATTTGAACGAACTACTTGGACCTTTAAAAATATCTAGTTCAGTGCCTGCGGAGAATTTCTCTGAACTTCTCTGACAAATTATGGCGCAGCTCGAAGCCGAGGTCATTCGCGACATTATGCAATTAAGCCCAAGACCAGCTGACATGTACTCTCAAATTAAACAGAGAATTATTTCCAGCTACTCTATGCCCGCTGCATCTCTTAAAGGGTCAGGTATTAAGCTGCGGAAAGCCGTCACTAATATTAGCTCGTCTCCGAGTACTGAATGGCAATTTCTGCACCAGAGCAGTTATTGGATAAATTTTCATTGACCAACTTCCACAAAATCTTAGAACTGCTGTCCAACGGAAAACCCAAATAATTGAATTTTGCCATAAAGGCTATTTTCTCTTGCGCATGCATAGGAAAATAGTCTCTATGGCAAATTTCACTTACTAGGTTTTTTTGTTGGATAGCAGAGCCGAGCTCGCAAGCAAAATGACATACCCTGGCACAATAACAAACCTAGAGGTCGCAGAAACGTCTGCTCAGACGTCTGAAATGAACCAAATCGATCGCCTCATCGAGAAAGTACTTGCCCTAAATGCGCGATTCAATAAACAAACTGGGCCTTCATCGAGGAATGGGTCACGGTCACGCTCCAGATGAAGCTCTAGAGAATATAAGTATGGAAACCCATCCAGTGGCTGCTGTTATAATAAGAAGTTCGGTAGTTACGGGCTCGGACATTTAAATGCGTCCAGTGAAACGCGAATGTAATAAAAAAACGACCAAATTTCTTTTATTTGCCCCAAACAATACGCGAATTTCGACTTACGGACAAAATCGACGAACTCAGTATTCACGAACAGTATTCACCGTAGTTTAAGTGGAATTTTTGCATAGCAGCAGTGCCTTACCTTATCAGAGGTGCCGACCTCCTAGCTCACTGTTGCCTTCTGATCGATTAACATAACCGATAACTGATCGATCCCATGATCAACCTATGCGTCATGAGATTTATAAGAACCATTCCAATTCATAACGGCAGTACTATAGACCGTTCGTCAAATTAATCCACAATATTGTTAGATTTTCCGGAGGTTACCGGTCTCGCACAGGCTGCTTCGCGGCTTTCGGAAGGCGTTTATCACCACATTTTCACACGTGGTCTACCCGTCTCTGAACGTGCCCGCCAACGCAATTCGGAGAAACTGACTGTAGGTAATGCGCAGTTCAAACACGACGTAGAACAGGGTATCTGTACACCTTCCAGCAGTACATGGGCTTCACTCATTCACATGACTCGTAACAGTAACGGGCAGTGGAGGATTTGTGGTTATTACTGCTGCCTAAACGCCGTAATGGTGCCGGATCGCTACCCGGTCTCCCATTTACATGACTTTTCGGTCAATATGAATCCGCAAATTGAACATCTGGTACTGAATTCCCGTATACGTATTGATTTGGATACTATTAGAAAAACAGCTGGTTGTTCGTCTAAGCCTGATATTTTGCTAAATTTTATAATGGACCTTTCAATAATGACAATAAGTTTTTACTTGCTATTTTGGATGAAACAACTAAACACAATGTACAAAAATAACATGTTGTATACAATAAAACCTACATTGTATACAATGCAATACATCTTCTAATATTTATATGGTAAATAATGAATGGAAAAATTGTAACAGCTTTGAATAACTACCTTGTGTAATCGCGAAGAACGAGGTTTTCATATAATCACAATCGGAATTCACTCCAGGTAAGGTAGTTTTGTTATTATCAATTATCTACATGATAAAAAGAGATATTTCGGGTTTCACTCGTGTAAAAAAATACGAATTGTTTGTCGACGTTTCGTGAACATTGCAGTTCTCATCTTCAGGGCTGACCTGAAACTGAGGTATCAGGTCATGATGTTCTTAGGTATACTTTCTACGATGCCTGTGATTGGCCGGAGCGCCCCTCCGTGGGGACTGGTCGAACTTGATTGGCCAATCAAGTCTTTTTTCAAAAACTCCGGGAGAACGGAAAGCCAAATCGGATTGGTATTATATCCGTTGTCCCTATTGATGTTATTAGGGTGTTTTAAGATTTCGATTGCTTCTCTATGTTTTCTTGGTGGTTTAAATATGGTTTGGATGTGATGTTTGTTGAGAATGCTTCCTATTTGTTCTGTGACACCTTGGATGTAGCGTAGAGTGGTGGTCATTTTTCTCTCTCTTTCTTTCGTAGGTTGTATTGACTTGCTTTTTTGAGTGTGTTTTCTTATTTCTTTATCAATTTGTTTGTTTGTGTAATCGTTCTGTATTAGGATTTGTTTAACGTTTTGTAATTCCTTTTGTAAGTTATCTTTGTCTGTTATGGAGACAGCTCTGTATACAAGAGAGTTGATGACCAATTGTGTTTGAGATGGATGATGGTGGAAGGAGGCATGTAAGTATCTGTTTGTAGGCGTGGGTTTTCTGTAAGCTTCACGTCCTAATGTGTTATCAGATTTTTCGTAAACTAATACGTCCAAGAAAGGCAATTTTCCGTTTTGTTCTATTTCCATGGTGAACTGGATATTAGGATGTAATTGATTAATAAAATCGAAAATCTTATTTAGTTCATCTCGCCCATGTCGCCAGATGACAAATGTGTCATCAACGTAACGGAACCAGAATTTTGGTTTAAGTTTGGCTTGGTTAAAGATTTTAGTTTCTAGATGTTCCATAACAAACCTCAGGGGCAGCAATGGGATCCCCAATGACACCTGTAATAGCCAATGTCTTTATGGAACATCTAGAAACTGAAATCTTTAACCAAGCCAAACTTAAACCAGAATTCTGGTTCCGTTACGTTGATGACACATTTTTCATCTGGCGACATGGACGAGATGAACTAAATAAGTTTTTCGATTTTATCAATCAATTACATCCTAATATCGAGTTCACCAAGGAAATAGAACAAAACGGAAAATTGCCTTTCTTGGACGTATTAGTTTACAAAAAATCTGATAACACATTAGGACATGAAGTTTACAGAAAACCCACGCCTACAAACAGATACTTACATGCCTCCTCCCACCATCATCCATCTCAAAAACAATCGGTCATCAACTCCCTTGTATACAGAGCTGTCTCCATAACAGACAAAGATAACTTACAAAAGGAATTACAAAACGTTAAACAAGTCCTAATACAGAACGATTACACAAACAAACTGATAAAGCAATAAGAAAACACACTCAAAAAAGCAAGTCAACACAACCTACGAAAGAAAGAGAGAAAAATGACCACCACTCTACCGTACATCAAGGTGTCACAGAACAAATAGGAAGAATTCTTAACAAACACGACATCCAAACCATATTTAAACCACCTGCAAAAATAGGACAACTACTAAATAACCCTAAAGATAAAAAGGCACCCTTCAGTGATCCAGGAGTATATAAAATCCCTTATTCTTGTGGCAAAGTCTATATTGGAGAAACCGGGAGAGCGGTGAGCCAACGTATGAAGGAACATGAAAGTAAAGTCAGGCTAAAATATTTCATGCAATCAGCACTAGCTGACCATCATATCAAAACAGGACTTAACATTTTATTAGATGAAACAACAGTCATTTCAAAAACACACAAAAAATTTCCAAAAAAACATAGAGAAGCAATCGAAATCTTAAAACATCTTAATAACATCAGTAGGGACAATGGATATAATACCAATCCGAATTGGCTCTCCGTTCTCCCGGTTAAAAAAAAAAGACTTGATTGGCAAATCAAGTTCGACCAGTCCCCACGGTGGGGCGCTCTGCTCAATCACAGGCATCGTAGAAAGTATACCTGAGAACATCATGGCCTGATACCTCAGTTTCAGGTCAGCCCTGAAGATGTGAACTGCGATATTCACGAAACGTCGGCAGACAATTCGTAGTTTTTCACACGAGTGAAACCCGAAATATCTCTTTTTATCAAAATGCATCATCATGAAAGCATAAAATCTATTATCAATAATCTACATATTTTTGTCTGCAGTGGATAGAATAAATCATATTTATAATATATAGTAATTGGAAATAGTAACATTTGCCGTATACACGCATGAAAATTAGAAGAAGAAATCGAACAACTGTATAATGTTTTGTAAAATACAAGGAATTGTAAATAAAAAAAAAGATTAGTCTAATATAAATTGATGGTTTTTATTCAATGCATCCTACATGTAACCTTTAATACAATCATATTTTTAAGTAAATGCGCTTCAAATTGAAAAGCTGAAAAGTTCAATGCTG
>NC_046664.1:117502651-117504452 GCF_010883055.1 Belonocnema kinseyi
GAGAGGTGTCTTTCAGGGCGACACCATGAGCCTACTCCTCTTTTGCCTTACATTATTGCCACTATCTCTAGCACTTCGCCATTCCGACGGGTACTTGTGCAGCAAACCTGCAGATCGAAAGTACAAGTTCACTCATGTATTTTACATGCACGATCTTAAGATCTATGCTAAAAACAGAGAGCAACTGCATCTAGCTCTGGGGAATGTCGAACGATATACCAAGGAAATTGGAATGGAATTTGGGTTAGACAAATGCGCCAAGGTTTATTTGAAGCGAGGAAAACTTAATGGCATCCCTGAAGATCCTGAGCTCGTTGATAGAAGCGTGATACGACACCTTTGCGCTGGAGAGACTTATACTTACCTGGGCGTGCCACAGAGCCGCATTCAGGATGTGACATCTATAAAGGATACTCTCCGAAGCAGATACAAACGTCTCATCTGACAGATTTGGTCTTCCGAACTGTCGGCGAGAAACAAAGTATCTGCAACAAACATGCTTGCCGTCCTGGTACTACTCTATTCATTTGGAGTAGTTCCATGGACAAAGAACGAACTCAGATCTCTTGATATCGGGACAAGAAAGGTTATGCACATGAACAAAAGCATGCATCTTAAGTCTTCCGTTCCGCGACTGTACATCTCACGCCGTCAAGGGGGTCGCGGAATATTGAGTCTTGAATGTCTTCACGACAGGATTATTCTGGGTACAGCACATAGAGTTGCAAATGGAAAAGACCCTCTTCTTAAAATGGTCAGGAATAACGAAGAAGTGGGCAAAGTAGCATTTCTGTACAAAGCAGCGGAGGAGACTGCTGAAACACTCGGACTTGACTTCAGTATTAGGGGTGAGCAAAATGCATCAAATCTAATCTATCTCGAGTACTCACTCCTGAAAGCCCGGATTAAGAAAGCACAAGAGAAAAACTTTCGTGAACAACTCCTCGATAAGAGGATGCACGGTATCTTCCACAGAAATGTGAAGGATCAGTCAATGTCTTGTGAGCTAACGTTTGCTTTCCTTAAATCGCCCGGATTGAAGTCTGGTACAGAGGGTTTCATTTTTGCATGCCAAGACAGTGTCATTTCCACCTTAACATACCGTCGCCACATTTTGAGCCAAGACATTCCCGATGATAGCTGCAGGGCGTGTCATGCACACCCTGATCATTTAGCTCACATACTATCTTGTTGTTCAACACACGCGGGAACAACCTACATTCAAAGGCACAATGCAGCACTAAGAGTGCTTTATTACCATCTATGTCACTCCTACGGCATTCACCTTAATATCGGTCCTCTAAATGCTCCTAGGGAAATTGAGTCAATTGTCGAGAATGGGAAGTGCCGCATATACTGGAACTTTATATTCTCGACAATTGTTTCTGTTGCTCACTCGAAGCCTGATATGGTTCTTCTTGACTTCGAGAAGCGAGCCATGTTCGTTATCGAATTTTCGGCACCAGCTGACAAAAATATCATAGCCAAGGAGAATGAAAAGAAAGAGAGGTATCGAGACCTAATAAGTGAGTTGCAACGATTGTACCCGGAATATTCTGTTAAACTAATCTTCCTTATCATCGGCGCTCTTGGAGGTGCCAAGCTTTCACTCGTTAGTAGCCTGAAAAGCATCCCTGCGTGTCAACAATATGCTAGAACACTTGCGGGAAAAATGCAGAAGGCGGTTGTTCTTGGGTCACTCCGTGTTCTTCGGGTGCACGAGGCTTTTGCTGGATCGTCGTATTGATTCCTTTACAGACTGTAACCGCCTATCTCACGGTTGTGAGACGTGGTTATGGCT
>NC_046664.1:117504552-117514231 GCF_010883055.1 Belonocnema kinseyi
AAAATAAAATGGAAATAAAAAAATTAAAATAAAAAAAATAAAAAAAATAAAATAAAAATAAAATTTGTTGCCAGCAAGAACAGCAGGTCAATGAAAAAAATTACAAAATACGGGATCTGGGAAAAGAGTGGGCGTTTGACCAACATTATTTCCGTGACCAGTCACAGGGGTGCCTTCCTGCCCCCACGGGACCTGGAAAAGGGGTAGGAGTTTGACCAACATTACATCTGTGACCAGTCAGAGGGGAATCTTCCCGCCCCCACGGGACCTAGAAAAGGGGTAGGGGTTTGTACCTCATTATTTCTGTGACCAGTCACAGGGGCGTCTCCCCTCACGAGAGCTGGAAAAGGGGCAGGGGTTTCAACAAAATTATTTCTTTGACCAGTCGCAATGGGGGGGGGGGCTTCCCGCCCCACGGAACATGGAAAAGAGGTAGGGGTTTGACCAACATTATTTCTGTGAACAGTCACAGAGGTGCCTTCCCACCCCCCGAAGGTGCCTGGGAGATGGCTAGGGGTTTGACCAACATTATTTCTGTAGCCAGTCACAGGGGTGCCTTTCTGCTCCCCACGAAAAGTTGTAAATGAATATGGAGAAATGGCAGGGATTCGAGCAGCATTGATTATTTAATTAGTCACACAGTTGTCTAATTACGTTTATGGAGTTTTTTACATGAAAATCGATATATCATTCATTTTTTCGGAAACTATTATTCAGAGCAAAAAATATTTGAAACAAAAAACGTGTTCCTCAATGGGAGCTACAACTTTTGTGAAGAACATTTTGCGAAATTTTGAATATTGGCTTAGATAAACGCAACTATGACTTTTAATTTTTTTTATGGTTTCACCATGAAGATCAAATTACATAAGTATGCAGAGTTTAAAGAAAATAGGAGAATTCAGCTATTCGAAACTGCACCCGATATACTTGTTTCTAATCAATGTTAAAATTATTAAGTCAAGCAAATCATTGCTTACGTGTTAGAAACACTGTTTCTCTAAATCTGCGTTTCACAGCGTGAGAAATATTTCTTCATGTTAGTAAAATAGACACATTCAATCGAGATAAATACATATTATAATTAAACAATTCTTCTACGAATAGATCAGGTAAGTTAGGTTTCTTTGAGTGACTGAAATATTTTTTCCAGATAAACATCGAATTGAATAAACAATGTGTGATTAATTATTCCGAACAAATAGTTGTTTGAACCAAGAAAATACTTTTTTCAGATAAATACATTTGCATTTTGTTCGAAATGTTTATTTGATTCATAAAAGAGAAATGAATCCTTGAAGTAAATATTTCTTTCACTAGTAAATTTTTTATTTCCAAATTTCAGTAGTTCTGCACAAATGTTACTAAGTGCCGCAGAGAACATTTTCCCACAATAAAAGTCACTTCTATAGTTTTTACGATATAGCGGCACATTCGCGACGTAGTTATGATAAGTTATGATTTAGATATATCACCTCTATGTTTTCTCTGTTTCCAGCTTTGGCCGATACGAACCGTAAAGCAAAACCAACGGTTGATCATAAGACCAAAAGACGAATGTATCTACTTGCCATAAACATAAGCTGGACAAGACAGTACGCGTCCCGCATTCAGTGTGTGATTGGCTACATCACATCTGGCAGGAATTTCACCGCCCAGGTTTGAAAGTTCGCGCGCGAACTCCGGACCCGTTATCACACAATTAACAAGCCAAAGCTGCTGAACATCAGGCAGCATATTGTTGAGAGAATACGGATACTATCTGACGCTAAGAGAAGTCTAAAGCGGAGGGAGAGGTGGGTCAGATAAAATCAACAGTTTCTCTATGACCCATCTCAATTCTTTCAAGACCCTTCAGTTACTGTCGAACACCCTCCTAAACCAAAGGCGGTCGAAGTATTTTGGAGAGAAGTCTACGAAGTGCAGCATAGACTGGATGAAGACTCAGATAACATAAATAGCTTCAAGGAGCTGCGTAATGCCCTCATAACACCTGATGAAGAATGCCCACCCATCACTACCGAGGAGGTGAAAAAAGTATTAAAAGGGATGAAGAACTATTCCGCACCGGGGTCAGATTGTATCAAAACCTTCTGGTAGAAGAAGTTTCCTTCAACCCATCAGCATTTGGCCCGTATTTTCACCTCATGTTTAAAGTTGGAAGAGCCGATTCCGGAGTGGTTGGTGGAAGGGCGCACAATACTTCTGCCGAGAATAGGCAACTTAGCTGACCCGAAGAATTACAGGCCAATAACTTGTCTGAACACGCTTTATAAGATATTCACAGCTATCCTAAATGATAGGATTGTTCGGGCAATTGAACCTGTGTGACAAGAAATGTATGAACAACGAGGCTTAAAGAAAGGCGTAGCCGGATGTCGGGAGAACCTGCTAATCGATAGATGTGTCTGCAAAGATGCAGCATTCTACCAGCGTGACCTATCGATGGCCTGGATTGATTATCGGAAAGCTTTCGATTCGACCTTCCATAGACTTATCGTATGTCTTTTGGAAAGCTGAAAGGTTCATCCGCAACTTGTTAGGTACATAGAGAGATAGATGTCGCTTTGGAAAACCAGATTTACTATCTTATCTGGAAAAAATCTTGTGACAACTAACAAGGTCACCTTTCAGCGAGGTGTCTTTCAGGCCGACACCGTGAGTCCACTCCTCTTTTGCCTAACATTATTGCCACTATCTCTAGCACTTCGCCATTCCGACGGGTACTTGTGCGTTATCGAATTTTCGGCTCCAGCTGACAGAAACATCATAGCCAAGCAGAATGAAAAGGAAGAGAGGTATAGAGACCTAACAAGTGAGTTGCAACGATTGTACACGGAATATTCTGTTAAACTAATCTTCCTTATCATCGGCGCTCTTGGAGGTGCCAAGCTTTTACTCGTTAGTAGCCTGAAAAGCATCCCTGCGTGTCAACAATATGCTAAAACACTTGCGGGAAAAATGCAGAAGGCGGTTGTCCTTGGGTCACTCCGTGTACTTCGGGTGCACGAGGCTTTTGCTGGATCGTCGTATTGATTCCTTTACAGACTGTAACCGCCTATCTCACGGTCGTGAGACGTGGTTGTGGCTGAAGTTTTACCGCGATTTCGCTGGGAGTGGGTGCAATTTTTCAGATTAGCACCTGCTCCCAGTGAAATCCTGCGGTTGTCCTTATGACAAATTTTTAATGTACAGGGTGTCTAAAAAGTCCCGGGACCGTTGAATATTTCCTCAGGTAAAATATTTAAAAAAAAAATGAAAGTCATTCCTGAAGTAAATTTCAACGAGGAATGCAATGGTGAGCTGCATTTTGACCTAGAAGTTGACCTTCATGGCTTTTTTAAGGTCCACTTTGTTTTTTTAAATGGAAACCCCCTTTTTTACATCTGCAATCGACAGAACGGATAATTCTACGTTCAGGTACCTACCCAAGTCATACGTCAATTGTAACGTTCAAGGTCAGTTAGAGGTTATTTGAAATTAACAAAGTTTTCCAAGAGGTCAATGTAATGCCTGAAGTAAATTTCAACGAGAAATTCATTGGTGAGCTTTGCATTGATCTTGCTTACAGCGTTTTGAATATTGTAAAATCATAAGGAAATTTTTCATTAAAAGTTCCAGGTGTTGTGGTGAGATTTCCGTTCCTCCCCGAAGAGTTATACAGTCCTATACCGTTTTTCGATACCTAAGTCAGTACCTAACGCGATACCATAAGTCGTATACCGTTTTTTCCATACGAATGTTACGAATCAAAACTAAATTTACGTATTACGAGTACATACTCGTACTTCCTATAATTCGCTAAAAGACTATTATGGCGCAAGCTAAACTTTCCGAACGAGATAGGATATCTGTATTAATGATGCGTGGTTGGGGAGATCGAGTTCGATCTTATGATCAAATTCGTTCGCTTTTTAATCGCACTTTTCGTAATGGAAAAGGGTTAAATCCTGTCTCAAAATCAACAATTGAAAGAACTGTAAGGCGCTTTATGAATCATGGATCTATCGTGGACCTTCATAGAACTGGTCGGCCAAAATCTGCAGGATCTGAGGAGATGCAGATGGACATAGCCCAAGCATTTGTTGAAACCCTACACCTTAGTTTACGTCGTGCTAGTGATGAGCGTGACGTTGCTCCTGAGACAGTGCGAAATATTTTTAAAAGCATTAATTTCCGTCCTTACAATGTTCATCTGGTACAAGAGCTCAATGAAGACAATCCTGATCGTCGGGTTGAATTTTGTGAAATTATTATGGACAGCATTCATAGAGATCCTCTTTTCTTGTAAAATACAGTATTTTCAGATGAATCTACTTTCACTTTAAAAGGTGAAGTTAACAGGCAAAATTATAGATATTGGTCCGACACAAATCCTGATTGGACGTTGGAGAGTCCCACACAATATCTACAACAGATTAATGTGTGGGCCAGTATCTTGAATGATACATTGATAGGCCCTTTCTTCATCGGTGGTAATCTCAATGCCCATGCATATGAAGAGCTTCTCAGAAACCAAATTGTACCAAGAAGAAGAGAGATTACAGGCGATAATTTTCAAAATATTTATTTCCAGCAGTACGGAGCAACGGCTCATTACGGTAGAGAGGTTCGAGCATATTTGGATACTCAGTTCCCTCAAAGGTGGATTGGAAAAAGGGGTGAAATCGATTGGCCTGCTAGATCTCCTGATCTGACACCTCTCGACTATTTTCATTGGGGTTATTTAAAGACACAAGGATTCTCAACGCAAGCACAAAGCTTAGACGAATTGCAGAATCGGATTCTGCAACAGGCTACTTTGACTGGTAGGGAGATGATTTGTAATGCTGTAACTCATTTTTACAATCGCATAGCTTTTTGTCAAGAAGCTCAAGGTTTTCAGTTCGAACATCTTCACTGAAGCGTGAGAGGCAAGGGGACTCACGCTAATCAAGCACCCCAAAGGAAACAGAAGTTACATGAACAGAAAAAACCTTAAAGATCATCACCAAGATCAATACAGCGCTCACCAATGAATTTTTCGTTGAAATTTACTTTAGGAATTGCACTGACTTCTTGGAAAACTTTGTTAATTTCAAATAACCTATAACTGTACTTGAACGTTAAAATTGACCTATGACTTGGGTACGTACCTGAACGTAGAATTTTCCGCTGTATCGATTGCAGATGTAAAAAAGGGGCTTTCCGTTTAAAAAAACAAAGTTGACCTTCAAAAAGCCATGAAGGTCAACTTCAAGGTCAAAATAAAGGTCACTATTGAATTGCTCGTTGAAATTTACTTCAGGAATTACACTGACCTCTTGGAAAACTTTGTTAATTTAAAATAACCTCTAACTGACCTTGAACGTTACAATTGAACTATAACTTAGGTATGTACCTGAACGTAGAATTATCCGCTCTATCGATTGCAGATGTAAAAAAGGGGGTTTCCATTTAAAAAAACAAAGTTGACCTTCAAAAAGCCATGAAGATCAACTTCAAGATCAAAATGAAAGTCTTCATTGAATTCCTCGTTGAAATTTACTTTAGGAATGACCTTTACTTTTTTTTAATATTTTGCCTGAGGAAATATCCAGCCATCCCGGGACTTTTTAGACATCCTGTATATCAATTTACCAACCAAGTTTCACGCAGACAGATCACAGCATAATTGGTCAAACATTTTATTTGACATTTGTCTGAACTGAACAGGTGGCTTAAGCCACTTAGATTCCAGTAGCATGCTCTGAAAGGCTCGGAAACAGATTTCACAACACCTTGATTCTTGATAAGTCACATAGAGGGATAATTAGGAGCTTAGCTAGAAATTTTAGTAGCATCATAGTCAGGAAAATTTCCTAGTTGCCATTCTCTGAAGGGTCTTCTTATCTTTTCCGGAACAAATCCTGCTTCCTATATTTATTAATGGTTTGGCACAGCACATGTGTTTTTGTTTATAAGCTTGGATGACGCAATATTCACCACCTGTGGATTTGCATTCGTAACAGGTGAACAGGCTGTGTTATTATTTACCGTTTTAAGAGACCTATCGATGCTCACATTCGTCGTTTAAGGCTTACTGCGCCTGATTATTTCTTCTTGGCTTAAATTGTTCACATCCTCTATATTGTAGAAGATATTGACAAAGTTTTCTGTCAGGTCTTCACATTTCTGGAGTGAAAACGAATCTTATTATGTACTTGGGTCTTTGTTACACAAAATTAGCGCCTAGCTGCAATCAGTAGGGGATATAATATTTTTCGCTTGAAAGTGAAAAGGCCCCTTGTCACTTGGGTTTGACTTCAAGCGACGCGACACGTCGACATAACGACGGGCCTTCCCACAATTATTAGGGGCAACATATTATATCCCATTATATTGCAGCCCGGCGTTCTTTTATTGTTGTGGGAGTAAAATGCGACTTTTAAAAGATGATTTTGCAACTGTCTCCACATTAGTGATGAAGCATAAGTGCCATACCCAACCAGCTGACAGGCGAAAAGGCTTACGGCCAGCTGATTATTGGTACTGAGAAACCAGTGAACCTCACTGATTAAACCAGTGCAGGAATTCCACTGAGTGAACCAGCGAATTCTCACTGCTATTCAGTGACACCTTAAAATAGTCTCAAGCCGGCCGGGCTATTTCGCCTGAGAATACTCTGAGATTTCTATCGGTAGGGTTGATACGCTAATATAGTTAAATATCACGAGATTTTGTCGTTTCATTCCTTTAATTAAATAAAACATTACTATTGAATTATCATATATTATCCAGCTATAAAATTTAATCTTAATACAAAGCTTTCTGCTTTGTGCATCAATTAAAGTTTAAAAAATTAAATCTTGTGGACATTTTCATTTAAGAAAACGACATTGCGCAAGCGCTAAAGATGAATAGCACTTCCATGCGAGTTTAGGTCAATTTTGCCTGAAATTTATGTGGGAATAGTAAACATTGACGAAAAAAAAACTATTTCGAACAATTGGAAGTTAACAAAATTCCCAAAAAAGACATGCCTAATAGACCAGGAGAAAATCCATTGAAAAGAAAAATGTTGGTGCGCACAAGAGGTGCTATTTTGAAATGTGCAAAAGTGACATTCGGTCCAAGTCCTACTTGGAATGAAATTCTTATTTTATTATATTTCCAAAGCCCTGTTTAATATATCGAAAGGGTCAAATTCCCGATGGTTCACTTAAAAAGCATATTAAAAACAGCGCGAAATGCAGTAAAAGTGATATGTGGGTGAGGTTATGTGTGCGCAGAGACGAATATTTTTCAAGCATGAAGGATGTAAACAAGCATACGTAGATTTTCTCATTGCATTCTATAAATTTTAACTTATTTTCATTACAAATAGTTTATGAAGGTTTAATCAGGTGCTGAAAGTTCTTTAAATACTAACGTTCTCGCATTGAAACAGTTCAATATTGAACATTAAAATCTGCATGTACCTTCTTTAATTTCGAGCATGAGACTAAAATCGTCTTTCGAAAGGAATTTTTTTTTTGATTATTTATACTCGTATTGTAGTTTAAAAAAAGGGATGACATTATTGACATCTATTTACAGTTGTTCAACTCAACACGTTTTTTATCAAAAATGTTCAAATTCAAACCCTGTGGATTATTAATTGTTTCAAGTCTTCCAAACCTGCATTTTTAAATACTTTACATTGCAAATTCACGCTTTAAAATAAATTATTATTATATACTATTTCATATTATATAATAATAATAATAAACATTTCTAAGAATTCTTAATTGAGCTCATTGTAAATTACCGTAAATTATTACGACATTCGTAATACTTTAAGTGATTAGATGTATTTTTTTCCTCAAAATTGGTAAAATTCCCAGTCAAAAAATGAATTTACTGGCATATTTCTCGTCTGTTATAAGAAATTCCTACCTTCCTCGTCATGCGGTCACCCTCATTTAAAAAGTACTATATAAAAACATGCATAAAAAAATATTTTCGTTTCTTTCAGTTTCAAGTATTTATTCATACAAACATTTTTTTCACCATTTGCTATTCATATTTCTTTTATTGTACGAATTTTCAGAGAAAAATGTTCAAACTAAAAAAAACCGCATTTGCATTTATTTCAGTAATTTGAAAGCTAGTTGAATTTCAAAACTAACAACCCACTTATAATGATAGATATCGATTCGATTTCAACTGCATTTCTTTAAAAATGCTTTATCAACCTTTTTTATATTTTATAATTATTAAAATTATTTCACTTATATGCAAAACACTATTTTTTCACTGTTGAAACCTTACACTATACGCAGTGTAAACATAATCTGCATTCCACATACCGGTCAATAAGTTGCTGCTTTTTTCCTTTGGTACATTGTTTTCTGAATTTTAATTAAAAATATGACTGAAATTTTTAAATGCCCGCTAAGTATGATGGCGGCACCTAAGCTTGCGCGCTTAAATGAAAAGGACTATTAGCATGTGCAGCTATGATGGAAATGGTAAAAGAATGGCGTCACAGTATGAACTGCGGAACGCACTGTACAGTTCGCTGTGCCAGGTTGCGTTCAATCCCAAACGGAAGTCAGAGTCAGTCGATGTACCATCCCGTAAACAGTGGAATGGCGATCGTCGCGCGCCGCGCCGTTTGCAACAGCCCACTTTGTTACAAGTTTGTTCCCGCCAATTCACCATTTTCGACCTGGTCACACGTGATGTGTAAATTTTCTTCTTTTAAAATTGTAACAGTTCATTTAGCTACATTGATTTTTCAACCAATTGGAGAAAATAGTTTGACCAATTACTTAGTTTGTTTATTGACTATAGCAATCAATAAGACCAATAATATAAAATTACCAACCTAAGCAGTTGCCTTTTATGAAAAAGTATGATAGGCAATAAGGTACACGTGTATGTATATATATATATATTAGAGTGGGGCAAAAAAACGTAATTATTCAAATCAAAATTTATTATCAAAATATGTATAAAAAATGGTGAATTTCATAGTTTTTATATTTTCGTGCATATCAATTTTTCTTATGTGCGTTTGCAAGTTTTAAACTTATAACCAATTGTTTTAGCTTGTTTTTCAGCTCTTTGATTAAAGTTCTTTAGGCCATAATTGATGTTCAATGGACCCATGTCTTTCAAAAAACAATGTTAAAATGTACAGAAACTACAAAATAATTTCTCTAGGTGTTTGAGTCTTTTTTTTTGGTTAAAATATATATATTTTTTAAATGTGATTTGAAGCCCTAATGAACTACAGTCATAAATTGAAACTCAATTTCTTGTTTAATTTTTTTAAAGACGGTTCTCAAAGCACCTGTGGGGGCACGCCTCCATTCAATATGAGACAGGGCTGCCAAATGTCTACCGAGTCACGCGCCGCTCTTTTCAGCCTGCGCCACTGGTCCAGTGGTAAAGACCCCATCTAACGAACAGGGTGTCGCTAGTTCAAATCATTTATTTGACGACATTTCCTTCTATTTTTCGCATTGCAAATATGTCAAATAATTATTTCAATGCCCCCGGCGATCAATTTTTTCCCCTCTAAAATAGTAAAATTATTGGGAAATAACTATCATGCAGACACTTTTCGATCCATTTATTTGCATAATCGAAATTTATCGTAATTTATTGCCCTTGTTGTCGAAAAACGTTATGTTTCAAATGTTTTTACAACGATTATCACCTACAAATATAT
>NC_046664.1:117514331-117515387 GCF_010883055.1 Belonocnema kinseyi
ATTTATTTGCATAATCGAAATTTATCGTAATTTATTGCCCTTGTTGTCGAAAAACGTTATGTTTCAAATGTTTTTACAACGATTATCACCTACAAATATATAAAGAACAATAAATATAGTTTTAAACGTACTTGCATCTCTGTAATTTTTTTAAACTTTTTTTTTTAATAGAAGTATAAGAAGGTATAATAACATTAATGTACACTTCAAAAAGAATTCAATTATAGTGAAAACTTATAGATATAAACAATCCTTTCTGGGAATGAGAGTTAAATAGTAAATTATTAAATGTAAATTAATTTGTCTATAAAAATATTCTACACTAAAAATTGTAACTAAATTAATAATAGCAAAAAGTAATTACTGATTAGAAATAGACAATGTTAGACAATTTAAACAAAAATAACAAAATTTATATTTTGCATCTTTTGAAGCTAAATAGTATAATATACTCCATTTATTTTATTCGTTTTTATTTTGAGTTTTGACTTGAATATTTACTCTGATTAGTTATTCAATAATTACTTGTATCAAATGAATAACATTATTTTTTATCAAATTCTTACGTAATTATTAGTATTTTTTATTTCTGCCTATTGATTTATGTTAATATTTAGTTCAATTACAATAAATAATACTACCATAATTATTATATTTTATTGATGAAGAACTGTGCTTTTTTATTTTGTTTTATCACTCCATTTGTTTTTCGAAACTAGAACTTTAAAGATGAATTGTTTCAAAATTCAATTATTTAGCAATGCTTATGGAAATTTTAGCACATTTTCTGCAGCTGTTCAGTGTTTGTATATATTTTAAATATTTTAACTTATACTGCTAAATGAGACAAAAGAAAAATTATGAAAAACATTATTTCCGACACTGTCAGATTCCCGAATAATGAAATCTCCGTATAAAATTTCCGAATTATGAAATTCCTAAATTATAGAAATTAAAAAATTGCTTTTCTTTAAAAATAAAGGTTATTTATTTATTAAAAACACAATGATCAAATATCTGTTTCAAATAAATTTTGTATCAATGTTTAGACAAAAT
>NC_046664.1:117515487-117518725 GCF_010883055.1 Belonocnema kinseyi
AAAAATTGCTTTTCTTTAAAAATAAAGGTTATTTATTTATTAAAAACACAATGATCAAATATCTGTTTCAAATAAATTTTGTATCAATGTTTAGACAAAATTTCTCATTCAGAAATACATTCTTTTTGTCATTTAACATTTTTTTAAATTATTCTTTACAGTTTAGAACATTAAAGAAATTTCTCTGATAATAGTATTTCTTTATTCCATTAAAAAATAAATAATATTCAAAAAAACAATTTTTTGGATATTACGTTTTTTTGCCCCACATTATTCAAATCAAAATTTATTATCAAAATATGTATAAAAAATGGTGAGTTTCATAGTTTTTATATTTTCGTGCATATTAATTTTTCTTATGTGCGTTTGCAAGTTTTAAACTTATCACCAATTGTTTTAGCTTGTTTTCAGCTCTTTGATTAAACTTCTTTAGGCCATAAGTGATGTTCAATGGACCCATGTCTTTCAAAAAACAATTTTAAAATGTACAGAAACTACAAAATAATTTCTCTAGGTGTTTGAGTCTTTTTTGTTGGTTAAAATATATATTTTTTAAATGTGATTTGAAGCCCTAATGAACTACAGTCATAAATTGAAACTCAATTTCTTGTTTAATTTTTTTAAAGACGTTTCTCAAAGCACCTGTGGGGGCACGCCTCCATTCAATATGAGACTTTCTGCTGACAGCGACATGCATAAGACTATGCGCTGAGTATAAGCGAACTTTTCTATATTATGATGAACTATATTACATTAACCCATAGAGGTCACACTCGGTACAGTGGGCCCTAGCAAAGATATTATAAAGGTAGATGCGCTGCTGGCTTACTTGCCCGCCATAAATATAGGCAGAGCGTCCGGCGAAAAAAGGCACTTCCATTCTACATGGCGCCATCGAATGCTTGATTTCTAAACGACACGACCCATCTTGACTGGATCAAAATTGTCACCTCATCTATCAAAAGTAAGGAGGTTTTTGTTGAATCATCATGTACGCCGAAAAACTATAAATTGTTTTTCCTATTGCGCTTGTCTAGCAGGTGGGCTTGTTTTAATAATTGTAACTTGAGGTCGGCGTTCCCGATTTCCATTGCACTAATCCTCGCTTTACAGTTCTGAAATGAGGTTAATTGTAAGTCTAATTATACTCTGACAAAAAAGCACTCTTGAATCAAAAGTTCCAGTGCTTCTGAATTTCACATTATTAATACAATAGTTTATATCAATAGTCCAATTAATTTTGCTTTGAGTGAAATAATTCGAGTTTTTCAATCAAAAGTACAGTGCTATATATTAAAATATTGACGATTATATGAAGCTCAAGCCTATAAAATTAAGAAAAATAAATACAAATTTATTTCGAAAAAATGTTTTATTTAAAGTGTTAAACATACTTTTGAAATAACAAATTATCTTCCTAACTTCTAGAAAAAATTATTTCCGCGAAACAAAGATACTTTCGATTTGATAGTATCTACTGTAGTCGCAATGAATAGCGCTTTCGAATACGGTCAAAAGTATACACTATCAGATCTACAGCATCTGTGATAGAAAGAAAGAAAAATAAATTTTGAGTCATCTGTATACTCTATTATCAGATCAAGATGTGTATTTCTTTCTAAGGTAAAAGCTTTCAATGTGAAGAAAAATCTTGCTGTATAAAACATAAATGGGAATCTTTCAAAAAATTGCGTAACTGTCTGTAAGGCACAGTAAAATTGAACCAAAAGTATTAACAATCTCCGATCTATAAAACACTTTTTATGATTCACGAGCGTATACAAATGGGTTAGATTAATATACGAGGTGTGTTCAAAAAATAAGGTGACTTTATGGTTTTCTGAAAAAATTCATTTATTCCTCAATATTTATGTTGTGCCCATCAAAGTAATCCCCATCAGATATAATACACTTGTGCCAACGTTTTTTCCAATCATCGAAGCACTTCTGATAATCATTTTGTGGTATAAGCCTTGAGTTCTTTCAGCGATGCAGTTTTTATCTCCTCAATCGTTGAAAATTGATGTCCTTTCATGGGTCTCTTCAATTTTGGGAAAAGAAAAAAGTCACTGGAAGCCAAATCCAGTGAATATCATTATTGACTTCATTCAACATCTCCTGAGCGATGGTCATGCGATGGATCTTTTGATCAAAATTAAGCAGTTTTGGACCAAATTTCGCTGACACACGCATCATGCCCAAAACGTCCGAAAAGATAGCATGGCATAAGCCAACCGATATGCCAATATCTTCAGCAACTTCTCTGATTCTAATTCGGCGATTTTTCAACACCATTTCTTCCACTGCTTGAACGTTTTCATCTGTTCTTGACGTACCGGGACGTCCAGGGCGAGGTTTATCTTCGACATCCTCTCGGCCTTCGTGGAACAGCTTGTACCACTTATACACATTTTTCCTACTCAGAGTAGACTCACCGTATGCAACTTTCAACATTTCAAGAGTTTTAGAGCACTGGATTCCATTTTTCACACAAAATTTAATGCAAACTCTTTGCTCCATTTTTTTCGAAAGAAGAAAATCGCCGAGCACACCAAACCCTTCTAACCTTTTACGCCTCTGCCAGAAAAACAACGCGAGCCCGCGAAAATTGAAGTCACCTTACTTTTTGAACACACCTCGTATTTTCTAATCTTCCAAAATATGTTAAACACCATCAAATTAAACTGGAAATATAAACAAAAAACACTGAAACACATTTCTAGCCGATGTGATAGGTGTATTTAAATTTGTTTCAAAGTTTGAATTTGTCAATTTGTCAGGGGACGACCGAAAAATCCCGACAAATAAATCTCCAACAATTATGAAATTGTCAAAATATAAAAATCCCGAATTGAAAAATTATTTAATAAAAAAATTTACTACAGTTTAGAATATGACCCTATTTGAAAATTCCATAAGAACAAAATTTCCGCCAGAAAATTACCGAATTATAAAATGGCCGAACCAGAAAATTCCAGAATTTAAAGAATCCAAAAAATTGTTTTTTTGAATATTATTTATTTTTTAATGTAATAAAGAAATACTATTATCAGAGAAATTTCTTTAATGTTCTAAACTGTAAAGAATAATTTAAAAAAAATGTTAAATGACAAAAAGAATGTATTTCTGAATGTGCAATTTTGTCTAAACATTGATACAAAATTTATTTGAAACAGATATTTGATCATTGTGTTTTTAATAAATAAATAACCTTTATTTTTAAAGAAAAGCAATTTTT
>NC_046664.1:117518825-117524668 GCF_010883055.1 Belonocnema kinseyi
ATATATTTGTAGGTGATAATCGTTGTAAAAACATTTGAAACATAACGTTTTTCGACAACAAGGGCAATAAATTACGATAAATTTCGATTATGCAAATAAATGAATCGAAAAGTGTCTGCATGATAGTTATTTCCCAATAATTTTACTATTTTAGAGGGGAAAAAATTGATCGCCGGGGTCATTGAAATAATTATTTGACATATTTGCAATGCGAAAAATAGGAGGAAATGTCGTCAAATAAATGATTTGAACTAGCGACACCCTGTTCGTTAGATAGGGCCTTTACCACTGGACCAGTGACGCAGGCTGAAAAGAGCGGCGCGTGACTCGGTAGACATTTGGCAGCCCTGGCGAACGTGATTTTCATACGCTCATAATTTCTAAACAAGGGCCCACTTACAAAGAAAATGGGAAATGTGTCTAATTAATAAAAAGAAATATTTTGGGTTACAATCGTGTACAAACCGTAGTTTTATACACGATTATAACTCGAAATATCTCTTTTTATCAAAATGAATCATCGTGAAAGCATTACATCTATTACGTGTCTAATTATTTTTGACCTACTATCGAATTATGATAGTTTAATCAAAAAGCCAATGCTGCAGAAGTGGCATTTCTCTTGTAAGTTCGAACGTGTCAAATGAATGCCATCAGTATTTATGATATCGTCCTCAACGTGTCGTCGTAGCTTCACGGATAAGGCGTGCGATTTGAAGCGAGTGGTGCGTGCGTTCGATTCTCCTCAATTGCGGATATTTTAATAAAGTGCGTTTCTCATTAGTTATAAGTAAAATACGTCTTCCCTAATCAAAGTGAGCAATAATTTAGATTAGCATAATGTATGGAGAATATAGTTCAGAATTAATGTCAATAAAAATACGAATAAACGAAGGAGTATGTGTCAGAGGTTAAAGAAGGTGCAAATTATTTAGATTTTAACTTCTGGAAAAAAAATGTATTTTGCATTTGAATCAATATTTTTCGTCTTTGAATCGGAAATTTCTGCTAACAGATTATGGCAGTGTACTATGCAGTTAATCTTTTCTACATTTTCAGTTGAGTCTGAATAATTTTTTTACAATTTAATAATATCTTATTTGAATCAAGAAAATAAGAAACAATAGGGTATGCTTTTGAATTGATTATATATGCAAATGACCGAGCGCGAAAGCACCGTTTTATGCTTCATACGAATATTTCATTGATTCACAGGTATTTTTTCTCAGTGTAGAAAAATAAAAATGGTCCAAACTTAAAAACAAATTATTTTATTTTTTAATTTGGAAAATTTTGATCAAATTTTGAGTTTGAAATTGTTTTATCGAAAAGTGCATACAAATACGAATCCAACCATCTCATATAAAAGTAATTTGTCTATAGCAGATAATAGTTACAGGCATTCAAAGCCAATGGTGCGCGAGCTATAGTTCAAACTTTCACATCCGCGCATGCGCAAACTAATAGTTCGATGCACCTAAAATTGTGTATAGGGTATCTTATCCAATAGGGCAATACATTCACCCAATATAAACCCGATCCATAAACTTAAAATTTTTAGTTGGGTCACTTCAGAAATAATGCCCCATATGTGGACCATTATAATTTTTAATGTGCACTTATGTGGTTGGCAACTGTTCCTCCATTGTGCACAGCTTCAATCCATTTGTGGATCAAAATTTGAAGAGCGGGACAGGGATTATTTGTTATATATATATTTTTTAAATAGATTATGATAGACAGCGCTCCAGAGAAAAGTCGAGTAACCTAAGAAAATTTTCTTATAACTAAAAAATTTGGAAATGATAAAAATCAAAAAATGCGCGCCATGGTTTTGACCCTGTCTTCAACCAAGCAGGCATTGTAATGGGCAATTAGCGGAGTCCATAAATCATAGGATGCATGCATTCGGCAGCAATTATTCAGTATGGTTTTGCCTCGTGATGATATCGATCTTGCAACTGGAACCATTCGAAGTTGATGCGTTTTAATCGCGAAAATACTTCGGTATGAATTTCACCCGTAACTGAAACTAGCAAGTAGTGTTAGTAGCACTGGCAAAAGTTTTCCAATTTAGGCTTCAAAGTAATACGTACATATATGTATGGCTGTTTCTATACGCAGAGAGATTTCATGCAGAGAAATGGATTTCTCAAACCAAATTGCGCCAGTTATTTGACATCACATACAAGGTTCGATTTCGATTTCTTATAAAGTAGAACATATCAATCCTATTAATTATAAATACAATCTACTCAGTCCTATTAATTTAAAATGCAATTAAAATAAACCGATCTAGACCAGAACTATGGAACGTGCGAGCAAATGTTATGCCTGGAAAGAAGAAGTCGCAAGCTGTACGTATCTACACACATGACCCTCCAGGATCCAGTTAATGATACGATAAATAACATACAGCTAAAGATTAATTAACAGAATTTCAAAACCAGTCGTGCTTGAGGTAATAATAATTTTCTCAATGTCATACTCGTAATCGACGTTGAACATTTTTTCCTGAATTAATTGCTCCCTTTCTAGGGCTATTCTAAGAAGTAGTTGTTTTTTATGGTATTTCTTTTGAGGTTGAATAGAGCTGTTTTCCAGATTCAATAGAGCCTAATAATATCCCGAGGCGATTTTTTTGGTTAAATCAAATTTTCAAAAGTTAAAAATTTTTTGTTCATACTTTATTGCACGAAATTATTAATATAGTGACCATATAGTTATGAACTATTTATCAACAATGCAACAATTTTATACAATATCATATAAAAAAATTATACTTTAGTATTCTTACAAGAGTTCCAAGCCCAGCGCGAGACGTATGAACTTTATGAAATGATTCTCACTATGGATATTAAACCATATGAAATTCTACACCCATTGCAAATAATCAACAGATCACCATCGCATTTAATTTCAAAAAATTGACAGAATAGATCAATATGTCAAATTATCGGAAATTAGAAGAGCACTCTAATGTAGAAGCCAATTTTACTTTTTGAATGGACACATATATTTAACTTATCAAATCTATCTAAAGTTAAAACTTACAATAGACCCATTGTCAGGAGATCTTGAATAGGAAGAACATATTTTCAGTGTCTAAAGCTATTATTTGGATTATTTTGACTCTTGCGACTATTTGGACATTTATAAATTAATCGTGCAAGAGTAGAATTTTGTGCTTATAACCACGTATCAGAACCAATTCCGTAAGAATAAGAAAGAAGGCAATAAGGCTCTATTACTAGGCAGTCTGATAAGTCGCTGAAAAATGAAATACGGAGACGTTTTTTTGGCCGAAGTCGGTTTTATTTTTCAACATACTCTCCTTTTAGGTCGATATAGCGAGTCCAACGATTTTCTAACTTTTTGATACCGTCCGCAAAGTACTCGATCGGAAGGTCTCCAAAATACGCCTCAGTTTCAGCTATGAGCTCCTCATTTGAGTAAAAACGCTTACCGGTGAGCCATCTCTTCAGGTTAGGGAACAAGTAATAATCGCTGGGGGCCAGGTCTGGTGAATACGGTGGCTGAGGAACCAATTCGAAGCCGATTTCATGCAATTTTGCTTGTGCAACTAAGCATGAATGAACAGGCGCATTGTCGTTATGAAAAAGCGGTTTTTTTTTCTTCAAATGCGATCGTTTTTCGGCGATTTCGATTTTCAATCGGTCCAATAATAATGAATAGTATGCTCCGATTATGGTTTTACCTTCTTCAAGATAGTCCACGAATATTATGCCCTGTGCATCCTAAAATACGGAGGCCAAAACTTTCTGACCCATTGTTGCGTTTTTGGATGCTTCAGAGCACTTTGGCACGGTGAACCTACTGTTTTGCCTGTTGCATTGACTCAGGAGTGTAGTAGTGGATCCAGGTTTCATCCATGGTTATGAATCGGCGCAAAAACTCGGTCGGCTTACGCGAAAATAATGCCAAATTCTGCTGGGAAGTTGTCACACGAATTCGTTTTTGGTCCACTGTGAGCAAACGCGGCACCCATCGCGCGCAAAGCTTCTTCATGCCCAAAACTGAATGCACGATATTGCCCACACGTTCCAATGATATGCCCACAGCATTAGCTACCTCTCTCAATTTCACTTTGGGATCATTCAACATCATATCATGGATTTTTTCGACATTTTTTGGTGTAATGACCTATTTTGGGCGCCCAGATCGTTCAGCATCAACTTTGCTCGTACGGCCACAACGAAACTCGGTAAAGCACTTATGAATCGTTCCAATCGACAGTGCACAGTCCGGGTAATACTTATCCAGCTTGGCCTTGGTCTCGGATATCGTTTTCTTGCGAAGATAGTAGTGTTTGATCAAAACTCGAAACTCAGATTTTTCCATATTAAAAAAAACTCGGAGGTTAGTCGCTTCTCAGTGCTGTAATTTGTAAATGCGTAAACATAAATGGCTGAAGTTTTGACAGGCATCATTTGAAGGATCAAGCTCGACGAAAATGGTTCACATTAGTGAATACTAATGTTATCTCTTAGAATTTTCAGGTACTTATCAGACTGCCTAGTAGTTGCCGCATTGTGCCTTTGGATGTGCGTCGCTTGCGCCCATGGCAAAATAGCCCAGCTTAGCCCTGGTACAACAAGGTTCCTGGTCGGGAACTGACCGGGCTATGTTTGTTTTTTAAGAGCCTAGCCGTGTACTGGTCGAAGACTGGCTAGCCAAAATGTATGTAAGCATTCCAGTCGGGGGCTGACTGGGCTCTGATCAGACAAGCCTTATGGTCGAATGCTCAGACGGTATCTGGCCAAGCGCTGATTGGCAATAATAAAATTGTTAAACTTTGTTTATAACTTAATTAGTTTTTCTGATTTCATTAAGAAATGGATGTTTATACCCGCATGGATTTTCCACGCCTGAAAATATATTGGAAATATATTGAATTTCCTGTAATTGTAAAAAGTTGTGAAATAGTCTAAGGCGGGAAAAATCAATATATCACGCGAAGAAAAATTGTAATCGATTTATATTATTTATTTAAAATGTATTTTATTGATATTCCCGTTAAAAGTTCGTGTATTTTATATTTACATAACGCCGCATAATAATAAATAATTAGAAAAAGAGAACTTAAAATTTGGTACTTTAACTTTTCTGAACTGCAGCCTATGAGGATGGCCTTTTCAACAAGTTTCAACTTGTCGGTTTAGCGCAGTGCTTAGCACTCCCGACTGCTAGGCGTTAGATTTGGATATAGATATAGAGGTTCGATACCACGTAGCATTAGAACTTTTATTTGTAATATAATGTTTAAAAATGTAATATATGTATTTACTCTGAACAGGACTATTAATATTTAAAGTCAAAATACTCGCAATCATTTAAAGTTTATTTTTTAAAAACCTTTTTTGTCTCTCAATGACGTGTGGAATTTCATATATTACGAGGGTAGTTCAGAAAAGTGCGTTTTCGGAAGTTCCTCAAAATAAGCACTTACAGAGGCAATGACGTCTTCGTTGTCTGGAAATCTCTGTCCACCGAACCATTTTTTCAAGTTTGGAAATAAGAAAAAGTCACTGGGGGCTAAATCTGGAGAATACGGTGGGTGTTCGACCAATTCGAATTTTAGTTCTTCAATTTTAGCCATTGAAACGAAGCATGTGTGAACTCAGGCGTTGTCGTGATGAAAGAGAATTTTTTTTCTCGCCAAATATGGTCGTTTTTTTTTTTAATTTCTTCTTTCAGCTGCTCTAATAATGATGCATAAAATTCACCAGTGATTGTTTTAGCCTTTTCCAAGTAGTCAATAAGTATAATTCCACGTGCATCCCAAAAAACTGTAGCCATAACCTTACCAGCTGACTTTACGG
>NC_046664.1:117524768-117535008 GCF_010883055.1 Belonocnema kinseyi
AAAACACGTAAACTCAGAAGATGTGGACTGTGACTGCACCATATATCTAGTCGGGAGTGGTGCTGACTGAAAACAGATGATTTGGAGCGATTCGCGCGACATTTGTTGGTCATTCTAAGGACTTATTGAACTACCCTCGTAATATGCTCAAATTCTGCAGTAAGAAAAAATAAAATTGATTCCCTAATTTAGTGAATAATACTCTTCATAAAATTGAAACCCGAATCATTTAAATCTAGTAAAGCACTAATTGATCTTGTCCGGGCTACGGTCGGGCTCCTGGGCCAGCTGCCGGCCATGCTCAATGGCCGGAAGCTGGTCAGCGGAGCGTGACGATGCTGGTCAGATTCTGACCAGAATCCCCGACTTAAATTCGGGCTCCTCGGCCAGTCCCCGGCTTAAATTTCCACCCGGGCGGGTGTATTAGACAACTGTATATTACGTTTCCTAGGTGCTCGGAATGCGCATGACTCGCTCTGAAACTATCCTCTGGAATGTCTTGGCTCACAATGTGGTGGTGAGATGCCAACGTAGCAATATCACCATCTTGGCACGCGAAAATAAAACACTGCGTGAAAGACTTTAATCCCGGCCACTTGAGGAAACATTCGTTAGCCTATCGACATGCACCATTCCGCGAACACCCTGGCGAAGTAAGAAGTACAGTTGTGGAACGGACAGCATGAAGTACAAGCTTTCCTATATGTGAGGTGCATAACCTTTCCTGTAACGACGTCGAGGAATCTGAGCTTGTCCTACGTCCATGAAATCCACCCCAATAAATAGAGTAGTATCGAAATGGAAAGCATGATCGTTGTAGATACCATCTTCCTTGTCGACAGTTCAGCATATCAAATCTGTTCTTCGTGTCTGTATTTAGTGGATACTGGACTTCTGATATTTTTCTGCAAAATGTCTTGTCCTCCTCTGGGTTGGGCTGGTGGTCCACTCTAAATGAAGCGTCTCGGAAAAGTCGATATGGGTGAAAAAACATATTGCCAACAGTACAGTAAATTCGACATCTATCTCTAAAGTGACGTTTATATGCGCGGCCGATATTTGGTAGTTGATTTATGGTAACCCGCTCAACCATATTACGCGTAAAATCGTTTTGTCTACTCTCGTTCCTGCTAACGATGAGGAACTATGTAAACTTGACAGAAACAAGTCATCAAATCATAATGTCTCCTATTGCATAATTAAGGGCTCATTTAGGGCTAATTTAATGTGCCATGGCCGAGTTTTCGGCTATACATTTCTTTAAAAATATGCATGGTTCTGCCAGCTTCCCTTCAAGCCAGCAGCACCACTCAAGGAATCGGTAAGAAATGATTATATCAAATTGCTCTTTCTACAGGAATTTCCGGCTTATTTCCGGTTCGAGATATCCCTTTAAACCACTGCCCTACCTTCAAAATTAAAGAAGGGCCGCGAAGGGCGAAAGGCCAAAAACTTAATATTCGATTTTTTCCCTAACATTAATAAGGGCCTATTTAGGGCTTACTTTCAATCCAACTATGGATTTTACTTTTTAGCCCTTTGTATAAAATATGCAACGGTGCTGCTAACATTACTTCAAGCCAGCAACACCATTCGAGGAATCGATAAAAAAATAGTTATATCAAATTCCATTTTTCACAGGAATTTCCGGCTCATTTCCGGCTCGAGATGTCCCTTCGAACCACCACCCTACCTTCAAAATTAAAAAAAGGCCACGAAGCGCAACGTTACAAAATATGAATTTTTTAATTCGCTTCCCAACATTAATAAGGGACTATTTAGGGCTCACTTTCTATTCAACTAAGAATTTTACTACTTAGCCCTTTATATAAAATATGCAACATTGCTGCCAACTTTACTTCAAGCTAGCAGCACCATTCGAGGAATCGGTCAAAAAATAGTTATATCAAATTCTACTTTGTACAGAAATTTACAGGACAGTGGTTTGAAGGGATATCTCGAGCCGGAAATGAGGCGGAAATTCCTGTGAAGAGTGGAATTTGGTTTAATCATTTTTTGACTGATTCCTCGAATGGTTCTGCTGGTTTGAAGTAAAGCTGGCAGAACCATGCATATTAAAAAAAAACGAATAGCCGAAAATTCGGTAATGGCGCATTAAATTAGTTCTAAATGAGCCCTTAATTATGAAATAGGAGACATTATGATTTGATGACTTGGTTCTGTCAGGTTTACATAGCTTTAATGAGGCCTGTAGCGTGGCCGAAAATTGTCAATTCATCCGTAATTTTCGCGGCCGCAAGGCTTCTCTCGGCCAGATTAAACCACAGTTCCGAATCGTAGGCGATGAATTCCGGCAGTCTGATTTCAATGCGCACCTGAGTTGCCGCTGTTTGTCTTTCGTTAGACATTTTCACAAGATAACGTTTTTTCACGCAGTTCACTATCCCTTGCCAACACTATATACACTGAATATTCACTAAAACTATCACATGTCACTGGTTACTTTAGCGAAAAACACTGTAGATCACGTGTGTTTAGATACGTCGGGGTCAACACAAAAACTATTTATTGAAGTAAGTGAACTCCTATGTCTAAGGGCTCAACCCTAAGTATTATTGTGAGTGCTAGCGTGCACCCCGACAATAGTGGGGCACTTCGGTTTTAATTCTGGGAGAAACAGTCGTTATAACTTACTTAGGAAGGTCTCTTTGACAAAGTGCCTAACATATTTATTGCGTTATTACCTGTTTCTCAAAATTACTCTCGTCTCTAAAATTCTCCAAAATGAAACACTAATATTTTTTCACTGCACTTAGAAATTTGCTGCTCAAGGATGATGTTTTTTCCTCCCTACGACAAGTGTTCGTTTATAACAAATGCCGGATTTAAACGATCAATTGACACAACTTTTTGGTGGCCGCAAATGTTTGTACAGAAAATCTTTTCCTTACGGTTTACGATGGAATATGGACCATGGTATGGAATTTCGAGTACCTTTTTTACAGCTTCGCGTCGAAGAAAAACGTTATGTTTCGTCGCTAATTCTTTAAAGACGAAAGTTTTGTCTGTGCTGTGACGTTTGGGCTCGGTTGCATGTATCCACGCAATTCTTATAGAAAAGCTTTTAAGTGTCTATGAAGGCGCTCTACCTTACCGTTTGCTTCTGGGATGTACGGAGTTAAGTGTAGGTGAGTCTTACCTGTCAATCTATTGAGCGATTGGAAGAAACTGGATTAGAATTAGCGGCCTTGATCTATGTTCAACCGGAGAGGTGTGCTGTGACGGCGAATCCATTCTTCATAAAATGTAAGGGCCACTGTTTCCGCTGCTTGGTTTTCGATCGGAAAACGTATGAAATGGTCGAGAAAGGTTAGGCAGTACCGGTAAGCGTCGGAGTTGGGCAGTATAATAATGTCTATATGCACGTGTTCAAAACGCCTTGAAGGTGCTATAAAGTTACTAGGTAGGGACGACATATGTCATGTTACTTTTGAGTTTTGGCAATGAATGCAAGTTCCTGCCCAAGCTTGACGGTCAGCGTCAATAGATAGCCACGCGAAACTTTTCCTCTCACTTTTTTCCGTCGCTTTTATCCCTGGTTGTGAGAGCCCATCAATGCTGTCGAACGCTGCTTTCCGAAACTCTGTCATTATAAATAACCGACGTTTCTCTGTGGAAACGTCGCAATAAATGTGTGCATCTGTGCGAGCCTGCAGTAATCAAGGAGTTACTCCACAGATTTGACTCGCGAATTGCTTGAATTTTCTTGAATGCAAATATAAGTGGCTTGTGATCGGTGTAGATGATAAAATCACGAGCTTTCACCACATGGCGAAATAACTTTATTGTCAAATATATCGCGACCATTTCACGATCGTAAGATCTATATTTTTGTTGTGTGTTTATGTAACGTCAGGATCACCATTGTTTCTAGAATTCAACACAAAAACTATTTAATGAGGGACGTAAACTCCTACGTGTCAGAGCGTGGCTCAATGAGAGGGTTACAAGTTGCACTCGGAGCGTTTGCTCGAATGAGGCTGTGGGGTTGAGAAAATCGTAACGTCGACTCGGCGAGGACTCGAATCGTTGTGAAGTATCATTCTCAGGCTGTCGATGCGTTTCCCAAAGGGTCGGCCGTGGAAGCGACCGCTTTTTTTCGAATTTACGAAATTAAAAACGGAGGCACCGAGTTCGCGCGGTCACCCTAATTTTCCTCGAATATGCCGCATAGCGTAGCTGCGTGGGCACTCGAGGAATAAAAAGTAGAGGCCTTAAAACCTTTACGAAGGCCAAAATTATAGAAGAGACGAAATGCATAGATATCCAACCCTAAGTATCATTTTGCGTGCGAACGTGCACATCGACCATACCGGTGTACCTTGATTTTAATTCTGCGAGAAACAGCCCGTACAACTTACTTATGAAGATCTTTTTGACAAAGCTCCTGGCATCTTTATTGCTTTATTACCTCTTTCTTAAACTTACTCTCAGCTCTCACACTCTCTAAAATGAAAGCCTAATATTATCTCACTGCACTCAGAAATTTTCAGGTTCCAAATTTAAGCTAAGCACATGTGTTTTTCTGGCAGGATGAATGTGACTCAGCCGTCACACCATATATCGTGAAACGTTTTTCATTCTTAATTAAAAATTCATCTATTTTGTTGAAACTTGTTGTTGTTTTTCAAAAATGTATGTTTCGTAATTGAAAATTTACCCATTTGGTTGAAAAATCATTGATTTTACTATATCTATTGATCTATTGATTCTATCTAATTCTAATCTATTGATTAACTATGATGTTGAATTTTCAACCTCATTTAGCTACTTGTTTATAAATCATGTATTTTGTTGATAATTCATCTGTTTTGGTACAAAATTAATCCTCTTCTTTCTTCGAAATTGAAAAATGCGGTTTAAAATTGGTGTTTTTCGTTTAAAAACAAAAATATTAAGCTGGGAAATCATGTATTTTGTAAAAAAAATTGTCTTCTTCGGTACATCATTAAACTTTTCGTTTGAAAATTCAACTATTTGATTCGATGTTAAATAACTTTTTTTTAAATTAATTTTTTGGCTAAAGATTCTTCATTTTTGTTTGCAATTCATCCTTTTGGTTGAAAATTAAATTGTTTTCTTGAAAAATTTATTATTTTCAATAAAAATGTTAAATATTTCGTTAAAAATTCGTATTGTTCGGTAAAAAATAATTCGCATAATTTAAAAATCCATATGTTGTCTTTAAAATTGCACTATTTCGTAGAAACTTAATAAAGATTCTTCAAGTGAAAGAATAATTTTTACTTAAATTTTTTTTTTCTTTAAAAAGTCTGCTGTTTCGTTGAGCATAAATTAATCATCAGTTTGGGTTATAAACATTCTACATTCTTGAAAATTTAACAATTTGGTTAATAACTCGTTTTTCAATTATATCTCAAAATGTATTGTTCAAAAAATCTAAAACTTGTACATTGTCTATATCGATATTAAATTTCTTGAAAGAAAGATAAAAATTTCGATCTAATGAAAACTTCTCGTAATCAATTGCTATTACAAAACTGCTTTTTTTAACAGGAATTCGTCTAGACTCTTAATTTGTTATTAAAAAACCATCCAACCAACTAATGTCATAATTTTCCCTGATACTGTTGCAAAACAATGTTACGTATTCTTCATAAGCCCTCTTTCTTTATAGTTTATAGCAATTGTTATAAATATAGAATCCCAATGACTAGAACTGACGTTTCCAAATCGATCACCATCGATCTTTAGCACACTTTTTAGGTCCTAAAAGAAAGGACGAATTCGTGAATCTGCCATTTTGAATAAAAATTCAAATGTGGGACCATTTTTTTTAGATTTAAAAAGTTGAAGTACGGCTATTCATAGTACTCAGAAAGCCAAACAATTGCGAGGAAGGATGCAAAAACTCGTTAAGCGCTCGAAACCGCGTAGAAATATTGTCCTCTTGGGACAATCTATCAATAAAAAAAGTTACCATAACGTGAAACAAAATATACCTTCGTATTCATCGCCAATATATTGAGAGTTGTAAGAGAATCGTTACCATTGCGCTCGTGATAACGAGAGTGGAAAAGAGTGTGTCAACCATGGGTCTCTATCTACTTCTCGGAATTTCATTTTCTGATCTCCCTCCTCGGAATTACCTCCATAATACGTGGTGCCCAACCTAAAATCGCACATTTTTCCTTATCTGAAAGCTCTAAGAACCTGTCCAGAAAAAAGAACGCAATGCAAAAATTTTAATTCTCTAATCTCGGCTCTCACTATCAAACCTTCAGGATGTTTTGCATGCTATTTCATCAAGCAAATCAAGCAAGGGGCCAGAGGACGAAAATAAACAAATTTTAGAGCTCTGCGACCATATAATATCTGATCTAAATCTTAATTAAGATATCCTTCATATGAAAAGTGGTAACCTCCATCTTAGTAGTGATGTTGTATAGTAGAAATTGACTATATGGTTGTAATAATGTAATATAGTAGGAATCGATTATATGTATCGATTATATGTAATTGCCTCTGCATATTTCCCTGGCGATGCGGATGGATCCCCGCCTCCCAGAAGTGGAGATTCTAATTTATCATTGCCAGGAGAACAGGATTCCTCTGCAGTTGGGATGTGATGCGAACTATCACCATACGGTGTGGGAGAGCACAAATATCAATGACAGAGGAAGAGATTTAATCGAATACCTAGCGGGCACTGATATGGAGATTCTGAATCGTAATGATACTTCCACATTCCAGAATAAAAACAGGAGTGAGGTTCTCGATCTGACTCTATACTTGGAGCGGCTGATGAGTAGGGTAGTGGACTAGAGAGTCTCTGATAAGGAGTCTCTCTCGGTCCGCAAATATATTTTGATTCAGCTAAACTTAGATCAACCAGTAATTTTAAAAATCAGAAACCCTAAAAATACACTCTGGGACTCATATAAAAACTAACTCAGAGGAAGGCTAGTGGAACTTCCCACAAAGTACGGCAGCATTGATGAGTTAGGGCACGCCGCGTATTTTCTGCGAAGAGTTCTGACTACATCGTATGAAAACAATTTCCCTACAAGCACAGTTACGTCTAGGAAAGGAGTAGAATGGAGGAATACGCACCTGGAGAAACTCCGCAAAAAGACAAGAGCGCCATGCAATAGGGCAAATAGAACTACGTTGCCTTCATACTGGAAAATCTATAAGACGGCTTAGTATGAATACAATAGAAATATAAGGAGGTATAAGCAGAAAGACTAGAGGGGCTTCTGTGAGGAATCGAAAGATATTCCGGAAATAGCAAGGGTCCACAAAATCCTAGTGGAAACCCTGGAAGCTCGCATCGGGCTTATAAGGCTCGAAAATGGCCAATAGTTGAGGAAGGCCGATTGGAGTTTCGCCTCAAAGGTCTATACAGCAAAAAGATGGTATGGGTCGTGGGGTTCTTCTGCCGCTTTAAATCATCAGAGGCGGATGGCAGCTCCCAGTGCTTTTGCAAAAAGGCCTGGAATTTGTCATCTCTTCTCCAACGAAGTTATTTAGGTAGAGTAGCCTTTATGAGAAGGAGGAGGAAAGTGGTGGTACAGCTTGGGAGACATGCTACTGTCTTTCAGGCAAAGATCCTTGCGGTTCTTCGATGTGCTGAAATACTATTAGAGGAAAACGCAGCTGGAAGACAGATTACCATCTGTTCGGACAGCCAAGCGACACTAACTGCAGTGGGAAAACCAGATATAACATCAGAACTGATTTGGGAATGCAAAAAGAAATGGAACCAACTTGCAGAAAAAAATAATTGGCTCTGATATGGGTCCCTGGCCACACAGGAATCAAGGACAACAAAAAAGCGGACCAGCTGGCAAGAAGCGGGGCGGCAAGTGAATGCATATGCCCGGAACCGGTAGTGAGTCTAGCGTCTTGCTGCATCGTTCTTGCCATCAAAAGCGAAGTCCATTCTGGGCTATGTGTGAGGAATGGAAGGAGCCAGGGAAATCCTGGGATTTCTAAAGAAAGACGTAAGGACAGTGGTTCAGATGCTCACTGGACATAACTACTTGAACTACCATATGCATAAAATGAGGTTCAACCTCTCTACAGAGTGCAGGAGTTGTGGCAGGGATTATGAGACATCCTTACATGTACTATGCCAGTTCACGACCTTAGCTAGGCTCCGTCATGAAACCCTTGGGTTCCACTTCGTGGAACCTGAGGAAGCTACAATGCTGTCGGTTATTGACTTACTGGGCTTCATCGAGAGGTCTGGGTTCAACTACTGACAGCGATAGTCAAGGGTGTGGCACAATAGGCTTTATAGCTTCAGCACCAGGGAAGCTCCATAGGGAGCTCTTGCTCGTGATACAATTAACTAATAACTGAGTATCGGTAATCAGAGGGCCCTTTGTGTCTACGAACTACAGTTTGTTTCCATTTCTTCAATGGACCCATAACACGCATTGTGTTTAAGGTTGTGACTGCAGAGTACTAATGGTTCGAGTAATTCATTATTCTTTTTTTTACATTTTTTTTGCATGCAGCGCCGTCACAGTGCTATATTATAAAGTACAATTATTTATGTATTTTTTGATTGTGATTATAACTGATTTAATACACGTGAAATGTGTGACTACCTAAATTCATTTCTCAAAATTACTTGTAATTGTATTTCAATTTTTCCTGGAATTAGTTTAAAAGGTAAACCAAAACAATAAATAAAATTTTTTAGAAATGCAATTTTGAGTTTCAAGTAAAATATAAAGTAAGAATCATTTATATTTTGTTATGAAAATAATTCTTTCATGCATTTGTATCCTGTTAACTTATTAATTTGTTATTAGTTGATTACTAAAACCAAGTAACAAAAAGGAAAGTGCAAATTAAAAAAAAAATATATGTAAAATAAAAATTATTTGAATGATTCAATGAAAATAATTTATTTAACGCTTTTTATATTATTTATTGCTTGATTATTATTAGCTAATTAATTTCTTTCACAATATTAAATTAAATAAAAATTAAAGTTGAATATTATTTAACTAAGAAAATAAATTTATTATTTTCTTTGATGTCGTGTTATTCAATATGGAATTATTTTAAAAGATTATTAATACTTCGAATTTTCAGAAAAATATAGAGTAAACATTATTTAGATGTTTCTATGAAAATAATTTATTACTACTTTTTATATTGAATACAAATTGTTTTCAATGAAGACACATAAATTCACTTTTTGCATGAAGGTTATATAATTAAATATTGGCTATTATTTCTATGATAAAATATGTTTTTGTTTAAAATATCTCCATCACAATCATTTTTTCTAATGTTTACAATGTTGGGAAATGAGTATCTGAATTGAATTTTCAAAATTATATGTACAACCACATTTTAATGAAAATAATTAATAAATAATTTTTATATTATTTACTCAATAATTGATTATTAATAGATTCTGCTTATATTTATATTTTTAGAATGCGTTGAAAGCTTATAATTAATTAAAGTTACACTAAGAAATTATCAAATTGGAAAAATATTAAAAGTTGAAATTATTTAAATGTTTGAATGAAAATAATTTTTTGAAGCTTTAATTTATTTGAATTTTCAATAAAAATAATGGTTTCATGCTTTTTTTTAAATAATTGAATATTTATTAAATAATTCTGTTAGAACTTTAATTTTCTGAAATTATTTCAAAAGAAATAAAGATATTAAAAAATTCAAATTGAAATATATATATATAAAATTAAAGATACTTTGATTTTTTCAATTAATTTAAAAAACAGTACTTAATTACATAAAGATTTCCTTTAAGAGACTGATTGTTTTTTTTCAGATTATGTCAGTCAATATTAGGTATTACTTTTTAAATAAAAGTTTATTTTCTATTTAGAATAACTCTATTACAATCATAAGAGTTTGCTGATGCTTTTGAAGCGAAATAAGAATCTAAATTCAATTTTCAAAATTATAAGTAAATAAATTGAATTTTTTATACATTTGCATCACAAACATCAAAATGTTTAGAATTTCAATACTGGCATTTTGGTAAAGGTAATTTTGATCAGATAAAACGGGAGTGTTGGCTTTGGAAATTTAATATTCGTATATGTTAAATGTGAAATAAAAAAATTTTTAACATTCTGATGTGGTCTAATGTAAATATGTAAAAAAAAAATGTTCAGCACAATCAATTAAAATGCCTGCAAATAAATTGTCTGTAAATAATAATAGACTACATGTATGCCAGGATTTTCTTAAAAGTTGTCCA
>NC_046664.1:117535108-117562905 GCF_010883055.1 Belonocnema kinseyi
TGGACAACTTTTAAGAAAATCCTGGCATACATGTAGTCTATTATTATTTACAGACAATTTATTTGCAGGCATTTTAATTGATTGTGCTGAACATTTTTTTTTACATATTTACATTAGACCACATCAGAATGTTAAAAATTTTTTTATTTCACATTTAACATATACGAATATTAAATTTCCAAAGCCAACACTCCCATTTTATCTGATCAAAATTACCTTTACCAAAATGCCAGTATTGAAATTCTAAACATTTTGATGTTTGTGATGCAAATGTATATAAGCGAATTGCGGAGTTTGTTTTTAACACGTGGACTCCCTGCAGCCATTAGAATGTGCACTGAATAAGTTGAATGTCACTGGCGCTTAATTCAGTATAAATCTTATAATTCCTGTACAGGATAATCTACTGAATCCATTGTAAAAAGAGAATTACAACTAAATAATCATAGAATTTATAAATTAATTGTCGCATCAAGTATAATATATTACAATATTATTTTATTTCAATTTGCCTAATTTTTTGTAAATCAGCATTGTGCTATTAAAATTTATCACCTCATACTTCTCATTCAAAACAATTAATTCTTTAAAATTTTAATCTGCATAGTCCACTCAGTTGAACACAGCTTGAGATAATCTAGAATTGACAGATTCACGCTTATTGAAAATTGCTATGTGCGCATCGTATTTTTACCATTGGGTGTGATCTTTTAAGAACTCCATTTCATATTGAATCTCAACCCATTTATATGCATATTA
Organism: Belonocnema kinseyi; assembly: GCF_010883055.1. Classification (NCBI taxonomy): domain Eukaryota; kingdom Metazoa; phylum Arthropoda; class Insecta; order Hymenoptera; family Cynipidae; genus Belonocnema; species Belonocnema kinseyi. The sequence continues at coordinate 117,535,868 of NC_046664.1, forward strand.
ATGAATCGTAGAATGCTCATAGGAAATATTTCAGGTTTGTCAGTCTCATCCAGCTCTATTCACTCAGCATTTTGACGAATTTGGAATGGCAGATTTAAAGCACAGCGCACAGGTGATCGATTAAAAATGTGGCCAACCGATTGCATTTTTTTCTTTTAATCTGCACAATTGCACTCGTGAAAAGACCTACCATTTTTTTTAAATTTAAAATCCTGCTACCTCAAAGAACACTGGAGATGGTGACACTGCTTCTAAGACAGATGTGTGGAATGATCCAATCTCCAATTTTCGGAGGTAACGAAAGCAGCGAAGGTGCATTGCCCTGCAGCTGGACGGCAGGGTGTGAGGATGAAACCGGGGTGTGTCCGGCGATGAGTTAACGTTCTCCTTGTCAAAGTCGGAAAGCCCCCAGTGCCTAGTACTAAGGGTCGGGTTCGGGAGAAAATGTACATGGATGTATACTGGAAACGGCGATAGGTACTATTTTTGTTTTTGATGAAGTTTCTTACACCAACTGTTTGGCGGGAATCTATGAGCAAAGACGATTTTTATTTTTGTTGACTGACACAGTAGGATTCAACTCCAGTAATTTGCAAAAAATTCAGGATGCAATCATTTACAGCGTAACTAAAGCTACCACGTCTCAGCTAAGTAATAAGAAAGATCATGAAGTAGCCCTTGAAGTATCTGTGGCTGATATGGAGATTAGTGAAGCAACTGCTTAAGATATCAATGAAGAGAGCAGCGAGAGTAACGATGACACTGATCAGGAAGAATATGTTGTAAAGAAGGAAAAGGATGGTACGGCTCGCCCATTCAATCAAGAAGAACTGAATGATTTAATCAGAGAACTAGGGCTGCCGAAGATGGGGCTAAATTGCTAGCTTCAAGACTGAAAGAAAGAAATATGCTATCTAAAGGAACAAATGTTTTATTTTATCAGAATAGGGGTGAGTCATTTATAAAATACTTTACAGAAGAAGAAGACTTGGTATACTGTACAATGTTCATGGTCTTATGAATGAATTAAAACAAGATATATACGAATCTGTGGAGTGGAGATTCTTTATAGATTCTTCAAAACGAAGCCTAAAAGGAGTGTTATTATGCAATACAAATACATATGCTTCGATACCTGTAGCATACTCGGTAACGCTCTAGGAAGAATACGCAAACATACAAATGGTTTTGGGTAAGCTTAAATACGGAGAGCACAAATGGCAAATCTGAGGCGATTTTAGGATCTTGACAATGATTCTAGGTCAGAAATCTGGTTTCACGAAATTCGCATACTTTCTTTGCTTGTGTGATAGCAGGGATGGCAAAAATCATTACGTTAAGAAAGATTGGCCAGCTCGAGAACGTATAGAAAATGAATCAAAAAATGTTATAAACAAACCTTTGGTCGAGCCGGCTAAAATTCTACTTCCTCCTTTGTACATCAAACTCGGTTTGATGAAACAGTTCGTAAAAGCTTTGGATACGAATATGATGGCAGACTTCTGTTGGATGCTTAAAAGGATGATTGTTCATAGTAGCCAAAAGCGGAGACAAAAATGTCCAGGAACTTTGAGCTAAAAGAAAGGTTGTTCTAGGCGGCTCGAAGTATACACAGTTTTGTGCGATAAAAAATCCAAAAACCTCACTGTTAAAAACCAAAAAACCAAAAAAATTTATTATTTTCGAAAATTTCGAAAAACTAACACTTGTGTTAAGTTGTGCTAAAAAAATGCAGTCTTTATTCTCCCTAACAAAATTACGTGAGATCAACATTTCTCATGTGTCAATTCAAAAACATAAAATGTCCAAAAATAGCTAAATTTTCGAAAAAATAAAACTCGTTCTGAGTAGTGCTCGACAAATTCAGTCTTTATTTTCCATAACAAAATTACGTGAGATCAACAGTTCTCATATGAAAACTCAAAATGTAATCTCAAAAAACATAAAAGACTCAAAAATAGTCAAATTTGGAAAAAAATAAAACTAGTGCTGAGTTGTGCTCGACAAATTCTGTGTTTATTCCCTCTAACAAAATTACTTGAGATCAACAGTTCTAATATGTAAACACAAAATGTAAACTAGAAAACATAAAATGTTCAAAAATAGTCAAATTTCGAAAAAATAAAACTTGTGCTGAGTTGTTCTCGACTAATGCAGTCTTTATTCCCTCTAACACAATTACGTGAGATCTACAGTTCTCCTTTGAAAATTAAAAATGTAATTATTCTAAATTTTTTAATTTATTTGCTATATCATCAGAGATTGTAGCTTACCGACAGTAGATCAACCCTCCAAACCATGAGGGGAGAAAATCTACACAATATCGATCAAGTTAAGAATCTTCAATAACAGAAAATGCCTAACGTTTTAATAAGACTAGATGGAAAATAATATTTTAAAATTTAAATTATTTCTTGAAAAAAGATCCTACTCCATCTTCACTCCATTGGGAATCGAACCACAAAACTTCTGATTTCCGGTCAGGTGCTTTTCCAATTAAGCTATTAGAGGGATCAGAATCCCAACCGATTCCCAATGGAGTGAAGGAGTAGGATCTTTTTTCAAGAAATAATTTTAATTTAAAAATATTATTTTCCATCTAGTCTTATTAAGACGTTAAACATTTTCTGTTATTGAAGATTCTTAACTTGATCGATACTGTGTAGATTTTCTGCCTTCATGGTTTGGAGGGTTGATCTACTGTCGGTAAGGTACAATCTCTGATGATACAGCAGACAAATTAAAAAATTTTGATAATTACTTGTTCCATTAACACCTAGCTAAAAATTAGCGTTATGTTCTTGAATTAAGAGTTCTTATACTGATCCCTCTAATAGCTTAATTGGAAAAGCACCTGACAGGAAATCAGAAGTTTTGTGGTTCCATTCCCAATGGAGTGAAGATGAAGTAGGATCTTTTTTCAAGAAATAATTTTAATTTAAAATGTAATCTCAAAAAACATAAAAGACCCAAAAATAGTCAAATTTCGACGAAATAAAACTTGTGCTGAGTTTTGCTCGACAAATACAGTCTTTATTCCCTCTAACAATATTACGTGAGATCAACAGTACTCATATGAAAACTCAAAATGTAATCTCAAGAAACATAAAACACCCAAAAATAGTCAAATTTCGAAAAAATAAAACTTGTGCTGAGTTGTGCTCGACAAATGCAGTCTTTAGTTCTGCTGACAAAATGAGACTCTATGAACCGAAATTGAATAAATTATAGGTCATTCGAAATGCTGTTGAATAACCTTTCGAATAGTATGGTTTATTTTTTTACGTCACCAGCGGTTCTTTCTTAAATAAAGATTTTCCAAAAAAAACGAGGTTTTCGAAAAAGGATGGTTCGAATATTGAACACCTAGAAAAAAAAAAAAAAATACAATAAAAATAAGCAGGTTAACGATACTCAAATATGTATTTAAATAATTTTGAATAATAGAATAGAAAACGAACTTATTGACAATAGTCGCACATCCATAGGGCTGATAATAATCATTCGTTGCTGGTAGTACACACTACCCAAGATTCCTCATCTGGCAAAGTGTAGGATCCATCGCAGAAAATGCAATAAAGTACATGAATATATGAACCCATTCTTCTTAACATTCAGAAAGTTGAATAATGTCTAACTGCAATTTTTTGATAAAAAGTGTTCCATATGCCAGCCACTCTTGGTGTGCCATATTCGAGCCACTATCTACAAAATATTCATGTCTAAAAAGCATAACCTTTGAAGAGAAGCGTCTCCATATCTCCTTTGCAATACTATTCTACTAACCATACTGTACAACTACAAGCAACATATATTAATAAAACTCCATTCACAAGATAGTAAATGGATCTTAAAGGCTCATCTGAAATGAACTCGAGGATTATCGTTTATATATTTTTTTATCTCACGTTTCCAATAATGCACATAGAACAATGAAACTTATTCTTTTTCTTACTAGAATAAAGATCATTGTACTCCTACACAGTTTAACCGCAAGATGTAATTTTTAATTTCCCACTATTTGTTGGTGTCAAAATTTAAATTTTCCATTTTTCAAGAAATTTTGGTTTTATCTAAATAATTCATTAGATAAATTGGTCACCTGTTTCAATACTATGAATATCATTACAGAAAATTTTTGAACCTTGAAAAAAGGTCTCTAAAATATTCAAAATGTGCTCACTTTTTGAATTTTCATCTAAAATAGCTAGCTAAAGAACTTGACCTTCATTTTAAGGTACTAAAAGAGTTTAAAAACGGAACTGACAATCTACAGACACATAGTCAAACAAACACACATAGCGGAAATTGATAATAGAAATCAATAGGTTAATTTAAAAAATAAAGTGACCAAGCTAAATAATATTTCAGATAGATTAGGAAAAAGGAACGAACAAGATGATTGTTCACCAGAAATTTGTGAAGGTATTGTTGAGCTTAACGAAAGTCAACAATCCCAATTAAAAAAACTTCTCGAAAATAAAATTTAAATTCATTCGGGAAAAGAAAATTGAGCAATTCATTTAAGAAAACATAAAATTGATATGTCGGGCCACGATCCAATAAAACAGCGATACTACCACGTGAGCCTAAAAATTAGAGAAATAATTGACCAAACAGTAGATAAATTAATAGGACAAGATATAATAGAACTTTCTTATTCCGATTGGTGAAACCCAATACTTATGATTGAAAGTCCAGGAAAAGATGACAGATTCTGTTTAGATTTCAGAAAGATAAATGATATTACAAAAAAAGACCTCTACCCAATTCCACTTATGACAGAAATATTGGACACTTTAAGAGCATGTGACACAGCCAAATACCTATATTATCGACCTCACTTTATCCGTTCACTGAATATTTTTTTTAACCTAAGAACTTTTTTTGTACATAAAATATTGAGCTGAAACTTTGGAAAATGTATTAGAGTACAATAAAGTACGTTTAGGGACTGCCTTTTGGTAGGAACTTTACTGAAAATTATTTCATCTTTTTTCTGAACCTCGACATTTTTTGAACGTTCGAACTTTTTTTATGCATAAAAGATCGGTCTCAAACTTTGAGAAATGCAAGATCCGAAAGAAAACTACGTGAAAGTACAAAGCTTAATCATAAAAGATGTAAAAAAAAAATTTCAACAACCAATTCAACGGCATCAGCCGGTAACGTTGTACACGAAAATACGAACCCTCTAGAGTCTTGTCTAGTAGCCGCCAGGTTACGTATTTTCGTGTACAACGTTACCGGCTGATGCCGTTGGAATTGATTGTTGAAATATATTTTTTTATGTCTTTTATTATTAAGCTTTTTACCTTAACGTAGTTTTCTTTCGTTTCTTGCATTTCTCAAAGTTTGAGACCGATATTTTATGTATAAAAAAAGTTGGAACGTTCAAAAAATGTCGAGGTTCAGAAGAAGATAAAATAATTTTCAGTGAAGTTCCTACCGAAATGCAGTACCTAAACGTACTTTATTGTACTCTAATACATTTCCCAAAGTTTCAGCTCGATATTTTATTTACAAAAAAAGTTCTTAGGTTCAAAAAAACATTCAGTGAACTGATAAAGTGAGGTCGGCAATATAGGTATTTAGCTGTGTCACATGCCCTTAAAATCATAAAAATTCATTTCATAAATTGATTTTAAACTAGTTTATTTACAAATTCCATTCGAAGAAAGGTCAAAACCAATAACAGAATTTACAGTCACTGGACAGGGAATGTATCAATTTAAAAGAATGCCATTTGGTCTAACCAATGCTCCAGCCACTTTCAGAGACTGATGGATAAAATGATTACTTCAGACCTAAAGCCAAACTTTTTTGCTATTTGGATGACAATGTTATAGTAACTAAAAATGTTCATGTCTATTTAAAATACTTGAATATCGTATCAGATAAAATAAAATTAATTCCAAACTTTGCCGAAATACTAGAACCGATAAACAATAGATGGCGTAAATTAAGTAATCGCTTACGCGAATAGAAGTTTAAACTACGCAGAATTTCGCTATTCGGCATCTAAAAAATAATGCCTAGCATTAGAGTTACTAGAATATAGCTGTGAAGTCATGTATCGTAAAGGTAGTTCAAATTTCGTCCTTGATGCTCTCTCGAGATCAAGTAACTGGTACTCTACCAAAATCAAACAAGTTAGAAAAAGACCCGAAGAACATGAAAAATGGCGAATCAGAGATTCAAAACTCTATTTTTAGCATACTGGCCCACTCAAATCTACTTCTATTACCAGACTCAAGCCCTTGGAAATTAGTCGTACGACAAAGCTTGAGACGTAAAGTTTTATGGGAAAACTACGACGAAACCCAGGCAGGGCATTTAGACTCAGAGAAAACTTACGCGAAAATCTCCGAACATTGCTTCTGGCCAGGGGTATATTCGGATGTGATCAAATACTTAAAAAACGCTCGACTTGTCAAAGAGTAAAACCAAGTAAGCAAAATAAGATAGGACTGATGGGGAAAAGGGTAATCAAAAAACCATAAACCATGGTAGCAGCTGATATAATGGATCTGCTACCAAGTTCTAAAAATAGAAAAACCAATGCATTTAGTGTTTGTAGACCTTTTAACAAAATGGGTCGAAATATAATTCATGTTTGAATCCAAATTATAAGTTTCAATGCAACTACATCTAAAACTTTCAAAAATATCCGCCAAGAGAACAACATCATTTTTCAAGTATAAATCCGAATATTCACCTGACGTTTTTAAGTTAAATTTTTCCCAGACCTTGCACGCATGATTATCATCTTCATCTGAAATGCCCTCATCGTTTAATTTAGATTAAAATTCCTCTTTTTCTGGCAGACAATCTTGATATAACTTCTGCCAATTATCAACATAATCGTATGGAAATGTACCTTTTCTTGTTGATAATTCAAATTCATCATCATTTTTCGAATATTTTCTTGTCATCAATTTTTCATCATGGCTAAGATTTGAAGCTAATTTGGAGAGGTTACTTGGCATAAATCGAAAGGGTCTATGAATCTGAGTTTAACTTTTGTATTTTGCACCCTTTTCGTAAAGGATATATATTTTTCCTTGTTGATAGGTAATAATGAAATATCACTTTCAAAGCTTGTTGCCAATTCTTTGATGAAAAAGTGAAAGTCGTATCCAGATAAATTATGAAATATTATGGGAATTACATGCGAGTCTTGGTAATTTACGTTACACCTATCATGAAAAGCGCCACGGTATTTACCTGTAAAATGGTCCTGATACCGATTTTTAACATCATCTTTGTTAAAATCTTGTTCGCAAATATGACAAACTTTTGCGTTTTGAAAATCCTGCTCTAGTTTTAATGTTAAGAAATTCATTGGTACTGAATTTTTAAAATACGAATCTACTTTCTCAGTTAACTTTTTCAACTCTTGGACAAACCACGTGATGCGCTCCTTTCCACGATAAACTTTAAGTTCAGATTGTGGATCGTCAACACTGCATTTTGTGTAATAAGCAACACTTGTAGGTATACGTTCCCGATAAGCATTTCCATGCATATTGGTAACTGGCTCTAACAAACACTCTATGTCAGCATATCCTGCCAATTGAACCCTATCGTTGTATTTATAATTTTTAAATTTCAAGATGTTATCCTTTTCTCTGAGGAGTATCTTTTGTTACTTGGGATTTCACTAGCCTAGACAGATATTTGATTAAAGGAGAATGATACACTTTTACATCTGAGTCAAAGTTAGTATTTTCAACCATAAGAAGGTGTAGAGTAGGTTGTTTAGATTTTCCCTGGCTTAAAAAAACTAGAACAATTTCCTGTTTCTTGTTAAATTCGTCAAATTCTAATCCGCATACATTTATACTTAAATCGTTTATTTTCTGAAATTTTGGAATATCCTCAAGAATAATTGGAAACTTGATGTCATAATATTTGAGTTCTGAACCATCAACCTTAGGATAAGAGCTACTTAGACTGGAATTAGCTTTAGGAGGATGAAAAGCTGCCATTACTGACCAGAGAAATCAATAGGAGTCTTTATTTTTAATATTAACCACAGCCTTTTTTCTCTGTATAAAATCAGGTAACTCAGTGAAAGTTGAAGCTCCAACTTGAAAAGGGGCATATATATTTATGTTAACCGTTAAGCTAACAATTTCTATTAATCTCCACCTTGAATCTGATGTTTTTAAATATTCAATTTTAACTTCAACTTGTTGACGAATTTTATCCTCAAACCATCCACCAATATTCGTAGACGTTATAATAGGACTATTTTTAGTGCAAACACGTTTTGCTTCGGTTTTTTCCTCGCCCCCCACTAATGCCTTCAAAATACCTGTTAATTCAACGCAAGCTTTGATCTTACCTATACTATTAATTGCATTCTTAATTCGCGGCATACACATCCGTTTATAGTCACCTAAAAATTTATTTAAATCTTTATGAATTGAATTGGTTATAAGTCCCGTTCTTATTCGTGTTTGAAACGCGCTTGTTAAATCACCCCAACTCACCCTCTCACTCATCAGTTTCTTCGAAGCTTCACTCATACCATTTCCTGTCTTGAGCAACTTCTTGAATTTTCTGCTAATCTAATTTCATCAGCTGCTAAGGGCTGCTTCTCGAGTATAAGTTGACATCCCATCTTCATGATTAATAGAACTTTTTACATTTTTCGAAATCCATTCTTAACTTAAAATGAAATCAGCGAACCCTTATAGAAACACTGCGTAGATTTCAAGTAATTTAAAAATTATGTAAGTCTTGTTATTAACTGATGGAATCACCGAAAAAAATTTATTTTGACATAGATCTTAGAGCGTTTTATACATCAAACCTACTCGGTGGTTGTTTACCAGTCAAATGATAAAAAACAGAGAGTGCACCGCTTATATAGTACCAATATTAGTGAAATACGGCAACACTGTCGATAAGGATTCCATAAATCACGATGCCATCATCAGAATGGAATTTTGTTTACCCCAGGAATTGTTTAACATTATATGAAATACGACGCCCCTGTCAGCAAATATCAAAGAAGAAAGTTGAATTAATTTAGTTCACATAGATAAGGATTCTAGGAATCGACGATGACGTCATCTGAATGGAATTTTATTTATCATTGAGGATCATTGCAGATCTTGGAAATTTTTAATGACGCACCATTGCGATAAACATTTAATACATAAATTATATTATTTAGGGGTGCAAAACTTCAATTCTGGGAATAGCAGGTATTAAATAGCCTAATATTGCGATATATTATATCATACTATATCCTATTCCATATTTTTTTGGGCTGAATAGTTCTGTGCCCATGATTATTAAGTATTGATTTCCAATATCAATAGTATGGATCGGATACTTTAAAACTGTGATTCGTTAACCCTCAGAAAGGCAGGCGGGTCTTAGAGGCCCTGCGGGTCACAATTTTCGAGTTACAAAGAGTTGTGTATCAAGTATGGGCTTGTACATGGAAATTTGTTTTGATGAAGTCTAAATACATTAAAAAAATCAGGTTTTCTGAAAATTCCATTTGTAGAGTGCTCCACAGAAACGTTCATATTTTTTACTGACACAAGAAGGCAAGCCGGGCCTCGCAGTCCCGCTGTTCATTGTAACATCAAATTTGAGTACCGCGAAGAAAAGAGTATGCATATCACTCATGTTTGCATGAAAAAACAGTTTGAGTGCATAGATTTCAGTTTTACAGATACTTTTTTTGTACTTTTGAAGAATTTCTATATATTTGCTTGTTTGTTTACAAAATACATCTACTGCTTGCCAAATATACTATTCATATATGGTTAAATGTCAAACGAATCAGTGGCCTCACGCAATGTTTTTCAATGTAAAAAAAGTCCCTTCAATCACAGCTTTTGTGATTCATCGCGATTTTATTGGGAAAAGCGAGCAACAAGTCGGCTTCACAAGGAAACGTATCTTTGTAAATTTTGGTTTAGCATGCCGTAAAAATGCGTGCAACAAATAATTGGTTAACACGATCAAGTTTCGAAACTTTGCAAAGCTGCATTATAAATTTAAATGTAATGTGATCATGAAATGTAGTTATGAATGAAAATGATCAAACTTCTTAGGTTTTTCTATACATTTACTGGAAACAGAAGTTTGAATTTCAAGGGACCTGAGAGGCCCGGATTGCCTTTTAACGTCACAACTTTAGCTTGCCACCATGAGGGTTAATCAGCACAACGAGCGAAACCAATCGTATAGCCTTTTGAGCTCTAACCGCAAGTTTGCTCCTCGTACGAAAAATTTGCATCCAGAACTCTCCCTACCTTGCTACTGGCACGGCCCTGCACGAACGGGTTGCCAGGTCGTGTCCGTGATTAGGAGAAACCCCCCGAGGGGTCACGAGGTCCCGCAGGATCGCATCTCCTATTGGCATTCTGTGCTAGTTTGTGCTTCTGATAACAAGAGTGGAAAAGACTGCGTCAACCAAGCACCCGGATCTCGCCTCATCTTACTGTAAGTAGCAATAAATGCAGTATTACTTTTATCAGAAACACCTCGTTTTATTGCGTCTCTACCTAATTATAATTATACGATCAATTTTTAATCAGAATTTAAAAAAATGTTATTGCCTTTATTGAGTAATAAAAGCGACACACAAAAAAAGTGGTCTGTCCGATAGACTACACTAGCATATCTATATGTTTTTGTGGTCGCTGAATTCGAATCCCGTGTCCAAATAACCAAGTTGGCTCGTATTTTTTTGAAAAACGAAAAAATAGACGTAAGATAGACAAAAACAGCGATTTTTCACGTATATTTTTGCAAAAAATATATATAATTTCTCGCCCGGTGGACTTAACCAACATATTGATATGTCTTTTGGGTCGCTGAATACGAATCTGAGGCCTAAATAACCAATTTAGCTCATACTTTTTCGAAAATCGCAAAAATAGACGTAAAATCGGCGAATACAGCGATTTTTCTTGTATACTTTTGCAAAAAAAAATTTTTCATGTCTGGTGGTCTAAATCAACATATCCTTATGTTTTTGGGGTCCTTCAATCCGAATCCAAAATATCCGAATTCAAAATAACCCAGTTGGCTCATATTTGTTCGAAAAATGCAAAAAAAGATGCAAATTCGACGGAAACAGCGATTTTTCGTGTATATTTTTGCAAAAAAAAAATATATTTTCATGACCGGTGGACTTAAACAGCATATCTATATGTTTTTTGGGTAGCTGATTCTCAATCCGGCGTTCAAATAACCCAATTGGCTCATATTTTATAGATAAGACGCAAAAATAGAGGTAAAATCGAACAAAACAAATTACTGTGAACAAAACAAATGGCAGATCTCGCTCGAACTTCACGTCAAAATAAATGACTGTGAAGCAAACAAATGAAAGATCGCGGTCGAACTTCACGTTAGTAAAGAGGACAGTGGTGACAATCTCTTTAAGTGTGCTTCTTAATGTGACTTCAGCTTAGTTTTAAAAACCATTATTAGTTTCTTTTTTTTTGTGTTTTTAAATCACTAGTTTACTATACGCTGTTTCAATTCCAATTTATCCACTTCCACTATAGCGCATAATTGTGTGGGTGATCCAGATGCATTTTGCTACATATGTGGTAAATTTGAGATTTTAGAGAATCGAAGAGTAATCAGCGATGACATAAAAACAATTCATAAAAGCTATTTTGGTATAGAAGTTCAAAACCAAAGTGAAAATTGGGTTCCTTACAAACTTTGCAGTGCTTGTTATAAGGCATTCAATCGACTGAAAGATAGAGAAGGAAATAAGAAAACCCTTAAGATTCAAAAAACTACGATATGGAAGAAACCTCTTCGGAAAGAGGAATGCTACTTTTGTATGACAAACCCGACAATTTAAAATAAAGATGTTACAAAAAACTCAAAAAATTTGTCACTTGACAGACAGACGACTGAAACAGAAGAAAATAAAAGTGCTGATGAAGATTTCGATGTTGATCATGATGAAAGTGACATAGCTAAAGGAGTTAAAACAAGTTTCTATAGAAATAGGGAAAGAGTTTAGACAGTTTTTTTCTCCTGAAGGAAATGATTATGGAAAATTAGTCTATTGTAAAAACATTGACGGAATAATTGAAAAAATGAAACCTGGAGTGTGTAGACCGGAAAATTGGCGGCTATTCATTGACTCTTCTAAGCGCAGACTAAAATCAGTGTCATTGCATAATACTATAAGTGGAAAATTTGCGGGGATCTCAAAATTCTTGGAATCGTTTTAGGACCGCAATCAGGGTATACAAGAACACCTTATTACTTGTGCTTATCGGACAGTCGAGATCGCGTTCGTCATTACAAAAAAAAAGATGACCAGAAAGAACATCGTTTGATCAAGGACAAAAAAATATAATTGAAGATCCTCTGGTTGACCCAAAAGAAGTTTCGATTCCACCCCTTCGTATAAAGCTGGGTCCTATGAAACAGTTTGTCAAAGCGCTTGACAAGGATGGCGACTGCTATACGTATTTGGATATAAATTTTACAACTTTTCGAAGCAAAATTAAAAGAGAGGATCTTCGATGGACCGCAGATAAGAAAAACTTTGCAGGATCCAGAATTCATTACAAAAATGTCTGGCACTGAAAATGATGCCTGGCTTAGTTTTAAAAATGTTGTAAAAAACTTTTCAGGTAACAAAAAAAGTCCAGACTATCAAAATGTGGTTTCAGAAATGGTAACAAACTTTGGTAAACTAGGCTACCTCATGAATTTGAAGCTACATTTTCTTCATTTGCATATATATTTCCAGACAACCTGGGAGACTTTAGTGAAGAGCAGGGTGAACGTTTCCATCAGGATATAAAAGGGATGGAGAGGCGATATCAGGAATGTTGGGATATCAACATGATAGCTGACTACTGTTAAGAGTTTATAACGAGATCAAGTCAATCAAGATACCAAACGAAAGCGAAGACCACTACGTAGGGCTTCTGAGAACAAAGGGGTTCGATACAAGCGATATAAAGAAAAATAAAAGAACCCTATAAGCGTGAGAGGCAAGGGGACTCACGGTAATAAAGCACTTCAAAGGGAACAGAATTTACTACGCCCACATCGTTGTTCCTGGGTAAGGCTAAAAATAAACAAAACTTATTTACAAAAAATCCTACTATTTCCATGCCAGGAGACCAATGCAAATTAAAACCCCCGGAACGTAAGACGCAAAGGGAATCTACAGTGAAAGACAAACCCAGTCGAGGAAGGTAAAGGTTTAAAGGTTTTCGTCGATCTTATGTCTAATTTTGCGTTTTTCGATAAAAGAAGCCAATTGGGTTATTTGAACCCCAGATTCAGAATCAGCGTCCCCAAAAATATAAGGATATGCTGATTTAAGCCACCGGGCATGAAAAATTTTTTTGTCGCAAAAGTATACAAGAAAAATCGCTGCATTCGCTGATTTTACGTCCATTTTTGCAATTTTCGAAAAAGTATGAGCCAAATTGGTTATTTGGGCCTCAGATTCGAATTTAGTGACCCAAAAGACACATAAGTATGTTGGTTAAGTCCGCCTTGCGAGAAAATGTTTTTTTTTTTGCAAAAATATATCTGAAAAATCGCTGTTCTTGTCGATTTTACGTCTATTTTTCGTTTTTTAGAAAAATATGAGCCAACTTGGTTATTTGGACACTGGATTCGAATTCAGCGTCCCCAAAAACATATAGATATGCTAGTGTAGTCTGTCGGACAGACCACTTTTTTTGTATGCCGGTGTAATTGTCGGATGAAAAAGTTGCATTAGAAAAATTTGTTGGACGCGCCAATTAATATTTTGATTGCACCAAAAATAATTGAAAATTCCATTTTGTAGTCAAACTATGCAAGATACGTAAAGGGGTTAAAAACCCAAAATTGTGATCCAAGCAAGATGTAAAAATTTGTAAATAAACACTTCTTCTTTACCTATCCTAGAGTTAATAATTGGAACTAGTTTCTCGGCCTCCATTCTTTGTTAGAATAACCAATATGGCGATATAAAGTGGATGATTAGACCGAAGCTCGCGTCGCTTTTATTCAAAATCTCAATTAATCTGTGCAATCTAGACACAATACCTAACCTAAAAATGATCCTTCGATGTCGGATGTGAGCAGTAAATGGATTTTGGCAAAAGTTTCAGTGAAAACTAACAAATTAATTAAAAATCGTGAAATCCAATTGTCGTTTTTTTTCTATCACGTGGTCACCGTTAAATTGATTCAAGTGTAATGAACTTTATAGCTGCAAGAAACATCAACTCTGGCGATCAATGTCTTCTGGTGAATTGAGGAAACAAGTTTACAATTTGCCTGGAAAATTAGTGCAAAAAACTGAATCAACAAGATTTGGATATCTGTGTGTATAAGTGTTAAGGCACAGGCTTTTAAACAAGGACACGATACGAGCTATTGCAATGTCAGGCGATTTAAATCTCAACTATCCGCAATCGACCAATAGGTTGTGTTAGCTACCAAGAATTATCAATACCAACCACTTAACCACTCTACAATGAGGTAACCAGTCAAAGAAGAATCTTGGAGCAAAGCTGATCGGACATTCCCAATAAAGGAATCCTGGACCGAGCCCTAGCGTAGCAACAATCGCTGTGTGGGACAACAAGGTTATTATCAAACAAGGAAGGTGCAATTTGGCAATATCGTAAATCGCGAGACGACCCAACATAACCTCTACAAAACTGACGCCAGACGCAGTCAAATTCGTTGGAGATGTGTTGGATCACTTCAAGAAAGTCATCGTTCTCCAATAAAGATAAGTGGGCTTGCATCTCTTTCATAATGAACAATCCTGAAAATAATCCAGACGATAATCTTTCGTTGTCCGAACTTGAAAAACTAGAAACTAACAAACGTGTAGTAAAATTTAAAATGAATTTTGATACATATGACCGAATACAAGAGAAAATTGATCAGCTCACTGACGATCCTAGAGAAACAATTGAATATAGAACTGATGTTGAAACCAATTATTCTCCAATATTATCTAAATTAAACAATTATTATTCTGTGGGGTTCACAGAAATAATACGTCGGCAATTGTGCAAGGCAACTATGAAACGTCTGCAGGGACAGTAAAATAAGTTTCGGTACAGGCAAATGGTGCAAACGCGGTAACGAATAATCAACAAAGAATAATTAAATCAGTAGGTTTACAATGACCTCATGTCAAATAATCGAAATTAAACGGTGAATTACCTGAATAGCTAGGCTTTAGGGATACATTTTAATCATTATTTCTAAAAAATCAAGAAATCAGTGAAATTAAAAATTCCACTATCTGTTTGCGGCACTCAAAGATAGTCCAACAAAGATAATCGATTCACTGGAGTTTACTTCTACAAACTATGCAGTGGCATGGTATGCCTTATGCAGTAATTACAATAATAAGCGAGTTTTTATTCAAAATCATATCAAAACCATTTTCGACACCGAACAAATATCCAAAGAATCTTTGGTTCAATTTAGAAAAATGTTAGATAACTTGAACAAACATACAAGAGCTTTAGTGACTCAGTCAAATCAACTGAAAATCAACTGAATCAACTGAAATCTGATCAAATCTGGTGAAATCTGGTCAATCAACTGAAAACTGGGATTCACTGTCAATTTGTCTCCTTGCTTCAAAACTAGACAATAATACAGCTAGAGCATGGGAAAAGAATAGGACAAATAACGAAATTTCTACACTTGTTGAGTTAAAAAATTTCTTACAATCTCATGCTAGTTTGCTAGAAACTCTCGAAATAAATAATTTCAGATTAAACAAGGAATCAAAGTTCAAGTCAGCAATTAAAGGCAATTTTCAATCAAGGAAAGCCTTTTTGGCTTAAAAGGTGGGTTGTACGCTTTGCCAAGAAGGGCACCATATTCAAAATTGCTCCACATTTCTTTCTCTTCTCGCACAAGAAAGAGCAGAAATGGTTAGGAATTGTAGACTGTGTTTAAATTGCTTAAGGTTTGGTCACTTTAAACAAACTTGAAAGGGCAGATGTTGTAGGCCATGTCAGGCTAAGCATAACACTTTAACTAATTTCGAAAAAATTGATTCGAATGAAAATAACACTGCGTCAGATTCCAAAGATAGGTTTATATGCTCTGCCACAACAATGTAGTCAAATACCGAAGATGGAGTTCTTTCCACAGCTACGGTTTTGGTTAGGGACAATAAAAATGGACAGCGTTCTGTTCGTATTCTACTTGACTCAGGTTCACGATATAATCTTATTAACTCTGAACTTTTCGAATGATTAAAACTTAACAGAACAACAATAGATGTTAATATAGGCTCCATAAGTGAAGTTTCTTTAATTATAAAAAGCAAATGTGAAATCGAAATTGCATCACAGGTTAATCCGTTTAAAATTCGCGTTTCTTGTTTAGTTTTACCAAAAATCAATTTCGAATCACCCAAGTTGTTATGCAATTAACAATCTCTTCAAATACCGACACATATAAAGCTTACTGATTCGAATTTCGTGAAATCAGGAGCAATTGCCATTTTCTTGGGCAACGCTATTATCTAGTATTTGATTTGCGTAGGTTAGATCAAATTAAACGATGAGAGTCTAATCCTATAGAAAACTAGACTTGGTTGAATTCTTGCTAGACCAACGTCCGGCACACAATCTAAGTTAATAACTTTCAATGCCGTTAACAAAATGAACCTCGAATGTGCTCCCAACAAACAAATAATGTGAAACGAAGAGCAGTTTTGTGAGGAATATTTTATAAAACGCGTCAAACGTAACGAACATGGTAGGTTTATGGTTTAAATTCCGTTAAAAGGAGATCCTCACACCTTGGGCAACTTAAATCAAGGCGCGAAACACCGTTTTCTGAAGTTAGAAACTAAATTCTCAAAAAACACTTTATTGCGGTAAGCGTACCATACATTCATTCGAGAATACATCAAACTAAGACACATGGTAGAGACAAACAAGGTAATGGAACGTGCTCCATTATATTACTTCCCATACCATTGAATAATTCGCCCTGAAAGTTCATCCACAAAATTGCGAGTAGTGTTTGACGGGTATACGAAAAGCTCTTCTGAAGTGTCTTTCAATGAACTGCAAATGGTGGATCCCACCATGCAAAGTGACCTATTCTCAATTTTAATCACAATTCAAAAGTATAAATTCGATGTTGAAGGGATATAGAAAAAATGTACAGGCAAGTACTAATCGATCCAGAGAAACACTTACTTCAGAGAATTCAATGGCGTTTTGACAACAAAAATCCAATAAAAACCTTGACTTAGTAACAGTCACTTACGGAACCGATAGAGCTTCTAATCGCAAAAATAATTCGTCAAGAATTTTACGTCGCTGACTTACTCACAGGGGCTGACAAAATCGAAAAAGCTACCTGTCTTGCAAAGAATGTGACAAAAATTTTCCCTGTAGGTTGCTTCCATCTTCGTAAATGGGTATCCAACAGTCTCACAATAATCAAAGCTTTGGGCGAATAACAATAAGCTCCTAATCTAATCAATCTTTCGAGAAACAAACCAGTGAAAACACTCCGATCTTCAATGAAAAATTAGTTAAGATAGTTTTAAGTACTCAGTCAATATTTTAAATGATTAAAAAGTAAATAAAAGAAAAATTCTCGTGGAAATTTCCCAAATCTTTGACCCATTTAAACTTATAAGTCTACGTGTAATTCTAGTAAAAATACTATTACATCGCCTATGGATGGAAAAACTTTCATGAGATGAAACTTTGTCCTATGAATTACATAATCAATGGATAAATCACAAAAAGCAGCCTTCAAGTTTAAACGATCTCATTATCTCGTGACACGTAATGGGGTTGTTTCGCGATTTTAGATCAAATAACTTTTTAATACATAATTTTAATCCAATCCGAAGGTGCGTTAAAATTGCACCTAGAGCTTGTTTCCGATGCTACCTCAGACGCGTTCATAGCCGCTCTGCGTCGTTTCGCATCAATACACGGAAACCCGCTAATATTTTCTCGAACAATGGTACTAACTTTGTGGGCGGTAATAACGAACTTGGTCGTCTCGGAAATGTGTTGATAAAGAAATCTGAGTCACTCAGCGAATCAATTTCTAAGGTCGGAATCAAGTGGCACTTTATTCCAGCTTATGCGCCACGGGCATCTGGAAGGCTGGCGTTAAGTCAATCAAGTACCATTTGAAACATGTAGCGGGAGACGCCATTTTAACATTCGAAAAATTTTATACTTTGCTGACTCAAATAGCATCCATATAGAATTCTCGTCCCTTAACTCATCTTTCAAACTCATCTCAACGGTCTGTATCATCTCACTCCAATCCGCTTTCTGGAGTTACATCCTGAAAAAGATGGTATCGCTCGCATGGCTTCTGTCAAGACAGCAAAGGAAATTTTAAGCCGAGCCTTTTCTAAATTATGTCCTCTACCTAATTGCACATAAGTTTATGCACTTTTAAATGTTCTCAATCTATATGTTTTTGATTCACATTTTAGTGCGTTCAAAATTTATGATCAATGTCAAATTTATTTAAAGGATTTATTAAATTTCACGTTACAATTTTGTTTGATCAAAATTATTCTTGCAAAGCCGGGGAATATGTTACGCAGATACAGTTATATTAGTTCTTCTTTGCCTACCCTAGAGTTGCTAAATTGGAACTACTTTATCGACCTCCATTTCTTTGTTAGAACGGCCAATATGGCGATATAAAGTAGTTAGTTGAAATGAAGCTCGTGTTCCTTTTATTCAAACTCTCAATTAATTTGTGCAATCTAGATACAATATCTCACAGTTTGCGCTACCTTAACGTTTTTTTGTTTAAACAATCCTAGTGATAAGCAACTGAACAAATTTCTTGTGCTACCTTTATCCTTTAGGGCTCCCAGAAAATGATATTTCAACTTTTTTTTAAATTGTCTAATTATTGTTTAAACAAATTTGCCAGAAAAATATCTTTTTTTTTTTGTTTCTCTTGCATAATTTCAGGCTCATTTAAGGCTCCTGAAATATCATCGACCGAAAATTGTGCGATATTGCCTTTGCCCTTTTTTTTGTTATATATGGTCTTCTGCCACTTGAAGGCCATGTGATGTACGATGTCTGTTCAAAAAATACGCGGATTAAGGTCATAAAGAAGGTACTTTATTTGGAAGTTACACGTCTGGGTCTCCTTCAAAATACTCTCCTCCCCAACGCACACACTGATCCCAACGGTGTTTCCACTTGTTGAAACAGTCTTGGTACGCTTCTTTTGTGATGGCTTTCAGCTCCTTCGTCACATTTGCCTTAATCTCAGAAATCGTCTTAAATCTTCTTCCTTTGAGGGGTCTTTTTAATTGTGGGAACAAGAAAAAGTCACAAGGAGCAAGGTCAGGTAATTATGGGGGTGGGGAAGAACAGTAATCAAGTGTTTGTCCAAAAACTCACGAGTTCTGAGTGCTGAGTAAGCTGGAGCGTTGTCGTGACGCGGTGCATCTTCAATTTTTCGGTCAAAATCTCGTAACAAGATCCAACTGATATCCTACACTCTTCGGCAAGCTCCCTAATGGTCAGACGTCGATTTTGGCGCACCAGGGTGTTGATTTTGTTGTAGTGTGGGTCGTCAGTTGACATTGAAGGACGCCCAGGATGCGCATCATCGCCAATCGACTGTCGGCCACCCTTGAAACGCTCATGCCACTTGAAACATGCAGTACGCTTCATGGCAACATCACTGTAGGCCGTGTTGAGCATGGCGAATGTTTCAGTTGCAGATTTCCCGAGTTTCACACAAAATTTCACAGCAATTCGTTGCTCATTCTGGCTGTCCATTTTACAATCCGACAAACAAACAAAAAACACTCTTTACTTAAAACCGTGTAGCTTATCAACAAATGAAGATATCTGCGACTGGAATACCGAGTTTTAAACAACTGATCTGTACGAACTTAGCGACACCAAGCGGATTCTCCTGGCACCAACTCGAGCCGCGAAATTCAAACAGTCCGCGTATTTTTTTAACAGACCTCGTATAAACAATTCTCATAAAAATAAATTCAAGAAATTTCTTTTATTACCCTATGCTAAGGCTCATTTAGTGCTCCCCGAATATAATATTTGAAGTTTAAATAAAAGTGTTTAAGCAATTATTGCTTTTAGAAAATTACCAAAAAATTTTCTTTTCGTCTCTCTTGGAAAAATTTAGACTCATTTGCTATGTATTTTTGGGTGCTGCAAATATGACTTGGGGCTCAACCATCTTTCCCACAACTGTACAAAGCATGGTATTCACGTTGGTTTAAAAAAAATTTTAATCCAACTGAAGACCATCCGCAATGTTTTCATGTGATATGTTTTTATGGCAATAGAAGTCTTTACCAACAAAAATGAAATTCCGCCACAAAGCACTTCTTTTACGTTAATTTTTCCATTTTTTAGAATTTTTTCTATCGTTAATATATTATTAAATTAACTATAAAGCAGTAATATATTACAAATTTTTAATTTATTGTTCTATTTTGTATTGACTATTATGAAAATATAGTAATACAAAAAAACATATTCTATCATTCTCAAATGTTAATATGTTTAGTTTAATCATGTTTTATTGAACCAAATGTAAGTATTCTTAATTAAGCATACATACATAATATATTAACGATAGATCAAGGTTCAATTTTTTTTTTAATTTCTGAAAAACTTGGAAAAATTCATGTTATGGGGCCCTAAATGAGCCTTAATATGGGATATGGAAAGTAAATTGTTTCATTCATTTTCTCTAGGATTGTTTAAACAAAAACTGTTAACAATTTTCTTCATTGTGATCATCAAATTCCCAGAGTCCTAAAATTGTTGTACGTTTTACAGCTAATACCTATAATTTAACTTCAAACGATGTATTTAAATTAATTCTTAGTATAAAGTGAAATTATCGATCAAAGTCGTACGATACGAGATGATCGCTTTAACGATGCGAAGTGACACAAGAATTTGTTTTGAAAAAACGAGCGTGTTTCTCGTATATTGGAAGTTCTCGCTATTTTGATCTTAGGCATGTCTAGTTTATTCAAATAAAAAAAACGTATGTGCGTTGTGCGGGCACATTATGTCTGCTTTTCTTCGAGATCGTCAGCCGAATCGCGGATCGATCGTTCCCGCACACATACGCATTACACATAATTTAATTTTTAAACGCAAGTATTGATGTACATGAATGCATTATAATTTTATTTTAGTAATGCATTAAGTATTTCCAATATGACCTAACAAACTTTTAGAATTTTTCTGGTTTAAAAAGTCATAAGTTAAAAATTTCTTTCATTTAAATGTTCAGAACTTCAAGCATATCATGTGATACCAGTCAGAAAAACATAAGCATATATGCAGGCGTCCGCATGAAAAGGGCCCTTATGGTCGATTCTAGTTTAAGTGATATTCGCAGGTCTGTTAAGCTGCCAGCACTACAATGCAAAACAGACAAAAACCTATGGGGAATTAAGGGCTCATTTAGGGCTTATTTCATGCCCTATTACCAAATTTAATGCTCTTCATTAAAACAAAACAATAACCGGTGGCCATTCTAGCTTAACATTAAGGTAACAGAACCATACATGTCAATAACAGCTTTCTGAACATTTCCTTGCTCTATAGTTTAGGGCTCATTTAGGACTCATTGAATAACCTATTGTCAAATTTGATGCTCTACAATTTTTGGGAAAAACCTGTAGTCATGCCAGCTTAACCTTTAGCTAGCAGAACCATACAGAGAAAAAACGACTTAGGCATTATTTCTTTGCACAATAATTTATGGTTCATTTAGGGCTCTCTAATGCCCTATTTCCAAATTTTAGGCCGCGCATTTTTTTTAAACCTGTGGTTCTGCTATCTCAGCGTTAAGCTGGCAGGACCACTGGTTGGTTCGAAAAATTGCGAAGCATTAAATTTGGCAATAGGATATTAAATATGTGCCATAAATTATAGTGCAAAGAAATATTGCCCAAGCCATTTTATTCTATGTGTAGTTCTCCTAGCTCAACGTTAAGCTAGCAGGAACACAGGTTTATTTTTAAATGCGAAGCATCAAATTTAGCAATAAGTCATTAAAGGAGCCCTAAATCATTGTGTAAAGAAATAATGCCTAAGTCATTTTTTCTCTGTATGGTCCTGCTAGCTTAGTATGACGACACGTGTTTTCGACAAAATTTCTAGCATTAAATTTGGCAATAGGACATTATATGAGCATAGCAGTACAGTGGCCGGTATCGTAACATTTTTGTACAAAGTCTGGTAAATTTGAGTATTTTTTAAAACAAAATTGCATACTTTTGAGCAACTAAATTTTTTTCGTTATACACCAGTTGTCCTAACCACTAATTATTTCAGTTCTTTAATAATAATAATACCCTACAAGCAATTAAACTTCAAAGTAATTCGAGTATACTGCAATAGATATGGACGTGAGTTTATTTTAAGTACGAATGGCGCTTCAGGTTTGATTCTAACTTTTTTTGATCAATTGTTTGAACAAAGCTTGTTTAAAAAAAGTTAACACAGATTACAACTACATATTTTGAGAGTCATAATTGAACTTGAAATTATGTTGGGTAACGTAAGTGGTTTTCTTTCTAATTTTACTAATTGTTTAAACCAAATTTTTTTAATAGCGATTTAAAAGATTGTATGCATATTTTGAGAACCCTAAATGAGCCCTAAATTATTGTGGAAAGAAATATTGCCTACTATGGGCAAGAAAATTCGAGTCCTCTCGCTTTGACGTTGAAAAAGTAAGTTTGAAGCATAGTTTTTTATTGAAAAAATAATAGGAAAAATCTGAAAAAATTCACTGTGGTAATTTAAACATTTCTGACCAGATTTCTGTTGAAAAATTTGCAAAATGTAAATAATTGTTCGTTTTTTGTGAATAAATATGCTACCAAACTATCTTCAGTTCTAATGAAGACAATGAAGTGAAATTGGAGGTAGTTAGTTGAACTGTCTGTAATAATTTACAATTTGAAGGAAGCATGTGCTTCTTGTTGTCTTCGTGCAAATTGCGATAGTTGAAGTCAGTTTTTTATATAGGAAAGTAAGTGCGAGAGCCCAGCGTGGTGCCGTTTTTTCAGGGGATCCTTCTCGGCTTACCTTACCGCATGGAAAGGGTTCGAAGGCC
Organism: Belonocnema kinseyi; assembly: GCF_010883055.1. NCBI lineage: Eukaryota > Metazoa > Arthropoda > Insecta > Hymenoptera > Cynipidae > Belonocnema > Belonocnema kinseyi. The sequence continues at coordinate 117,559,001 of NC_046664.1, forward strand.
AGGGTGAGGCTCGGAGGCACAAGTTAGGTAGGTCGGGCTGAGGAAAACCGAAGACGATCCTCTGAAAAAATGGCACCACGCTGATTCTCGAAAGTTACATACCTAAAAACGCCCCGGTGACTTGTTTTTAAACCTGAAGGGTTTCGCCTCCGACTTGAAATTTTGGGAATATTTCCGCCTCTAGAACCCTACAAGTAATTCTATACCGGCCATAACGACCCTTTTAATGCGGAAGCCCACACACACACACGCGCGCGCGCGACAAGATTGGAACCTGCGAATTACTGTCAATTACAACCCTGCTGAAAGCTGAATGACACATGCGTCAGATGTCTTCAACGCTGACTCCGGGATACTGGGCGACCTCGCAGAGTAACCAGCCTTATTCTTGCATGCGGCGCTCTACTAGGTCGAAAGAACTTTTTCCCTAGCTGCTTATGGGAACAACAATAACATCACCAAACCACCAAAAATTTGTAGATGCCGTTCGAAACACGAAGACGAATCGGCGAAAAGCCTGGATTAAGTGGACGAACTGACCCAAGGATAACTTGCTAGACTGCTACAATGCTAGCATTATTCCTGTTCAAGGGCGCTTAAGGAGATTTATTAGAAATGAAGTATCCTTTCATTGACATGAGATTCATGTCGTTTACGAAACCTAACATTTGAAAGAATGACTTCATTCAATTTTAATTACTAGGCTTAGTTTTTTCATATAATTGGAAGAAAGTGAAAAAATATACCTGAAAATCGGTTAATGATTGCAATAAGAAGAGAAATATTAAAGTACATACAAAATTGTTGCTTTGCTGAAAACTTGAGACACTGGTTAATACCTACTACCTCAATATGAATAATAAGTTCTCAATCAAAACTACTCATTAAGAAGTGTTATTAAATTCAAATAATAAGATTTACTAAATGAATACGCAGTTTGCTAGTGAACAATGTGAGAAAAGCTTACTAAAGCAATTATACTAACTGACTTCTGTCGATAAAAATTATAATTTTCATATCGTACTATCGAATTTCAAATAATGAACATTGAAATAAGATTAAATTCGAAATGGGGTTAAAAAATATGAGTAGTAAGCATTCTAACCAAATATAACTGAAAGAAATGATTAAAATGTATGTTTTTTAAAGATGTACAGCATGCTTAAATCACATATTTTCATACAAATTCGGTAAATATCACTTTGCGAGTTTCCAAGTTCGAATCCAGATTTCGATACAATATTTAAATTGAAAATAAACAGCACATTCTGGTAATTAATCCATTTACTTTCATTGCAGGTAGGCCTTCTTAATCTTTTTACAGTTTCCAAATAAATTGTTCTATAGACGAAAAATGATACTATAAAAACTTCTGTGAAAATTATTATAATTTTCAAAGCGCTATCACACACACACACACACACACACACACACACACACACTACAGTTGGCATAAGCCTCATCACGTCACAGCCAATCTCCGATATCAATTTAATATTATTGTTAATAATATTGTCTTAGATCCTGAGCTCGTTGATAGAAGCGCTATACGACACCTGTGCGCTGGAGAGACTTATACATAAATGGGCGTGCCACAGAGCCGCATTCAGGATGTGACATTTATAAAGGATACTCTCCGAAGCAGATACCAACATCTCATCCGGCAGATTTGGTCTTTCGAACTGTCAGCGAGGAACAAAGTATCTGCAACGAACATGCTTGCCGTCCCGGTAGTACTCTATTCATTTGGAGTAGTTCCATGGACGAAGAACAAGCTCAGATACCTTGATATCGGGACAAGAAAGGTTATGCACATGAACAAAAGCATACATCTTAAGTCTTCCGTTCCGCGACTGTGCATCTCACGCCGTCAAGGTGGTCGCGGAATATTGAGTTTCAAATGTCTTCACAACAGGATTATTCTGGGTACAACACATAGAGTTGCAATTGGAAGAAATCCACTTCTTAAAATGGTCAGGAATCACGAAGAAGTGGGCAAAGAAGAGTTTCTGTACAAAGTTGCGAAGGAGGCTGCTGAAACACTCGGACTTAACTTCAGTATTAGGGGTGAGCAAAATGCATCAACTCTTATCTATCTCAAGTACTCACTCCTGAAAGCCCGGATTAAGAAAGCACAAGAGAAAAACTTTCGTGAACAGCTCCTCGATAAGAGGATGCACGGTATCTTCCACAGAAATGTGAAGGATCAGTCAATGTCTTGTGAGCTAATGTTTGCTTTCCTTAAATCGCCCGTATTGAAGTCTAGTACGGAGGGTTTCATTTTGGCATGCTAAGACGGTGTCATTTCCACCTTAACATACCGTCGCCACATTTTGAGCCAAGACATTCCTAATGATAGCTGCAGGGCGTGCTATGCACACCCCGAGAATTTAGCTTACATACTATTAAGTTTTCCAACTCAAGCGGGAATGACCTACATTCAAAGGCACAATGCGGCACTAAGAGTGCTTTATTAATATCTCTGTCACTCTTACGGCATTAACCTTAATATCACTCCTATAAATCCTCCTAGGGAAATCGAATCAATTGTCGAGAATGGGAAGTATCGCATATACTGGAGCTTTATATCCTCCACAATTATTTCTGTTGCACACTCGAGGCCAGACATGGTTCTTCTTCACTTCGAGAAGCGAATCATGTTCGTTATCGAATTTTTGGCACCAGCTGACAAAACCATCATAGCCAAGGAGAATGAAAAGAAAGACAGGTATTGACAGGTAGTGATAAAGACAGGCAACTATTGTACCCGGAATATTCTGTTAAACTAATCGTCCTTATCATCGGCGCTCTTGGAGGTGCCAAGCTTTCACTCGTTAATAGCATGAAAAGCATCTCTGCGTGTCAACAATATGCTAAAACTCTTGCGCGAAAAATGCAGAAGGCGGTAGTGCTTGGATCACTCAGTGTTACCAGGGTTCACGAAACTTTTGCCGGATCGTCGTATTGATTCAGTTACAGACTGTAACCACCCATCTCAAGGTCATGAGACGTGGTTTTGGCTGAAATTTTACTGCGATTTCGCTGGGAGCGGGTGCAATTTTTTAGATTAGCACCCGCTACCGGCGAAATCCTGCGGTTGTCCTTATGACAAATTTTTAAAATATATATAAGTCAAAAGTAATTATTACACTTCACATTTACTTTTTCAATCACATTAACTCAATACATGTTTACTGCAGCCTTTAGCTAAATGGTGGACAAATATTTAATGACTGAGTAAGATTTAAAATGTATGGTATTACTTCCGTTGGGAGTGAAATCCCAAGGAATAAATTTATTGTAAGTTTCTTTGAACGTACACGCTTTAATGTCCACTTCTATCTTATCTATCGTTTAAACACACTTTAATATTGTAAAAACGAGTAATCATAACGCAAGATAACATTCACATTCAGGAGAATCGTGTACATATTGCATATTCAAGGTAAAATTACTCTTACAGATTAATTCATATACCGCGCTACCGACAGCAACAACTCCCATCATAAAATATTTGTTAGAAAACCGTAACGACTACGTGTAATACTTAATAAACTTTCAGGCTGCGTCTAGGTTATTTAGAAAATATTTTCTACACCTAGTTAAGAAGAAATGAATCTATTTGTATAATTTATTTGAAAATTCAAAAAATGTTCTATAAAAATGCCATTACCTACCTTTATATTTAAATTGATTCAAAAATTAGATGTTTGATTATTTTTTCCTTTTCAAAAATCTTGTACCTTACCTGAAACATAGAAAAGCATATAATGTATTATACATTAGCTCATTATTAAATATTGTTTAAGATCTATACACTGCGGTGCGGGCTGTACACCAAACTCTCGCTTTCAGTCACCCCGTTGTCAGCCTTCCTAGAACTGCTGGCTCACGCAATTTCTCAG
>NC_046664.1:117563005-117583001 GCF_010883055.1 Belonocnema kinseyi
AAATTATATTTTTCTGTTAGAACGTTTAAAGCATTTACACTCTTGCGAATTCACTTCCAAATCAATAAAAATTGGATTAAGGATCAGTTATTAGATTGAAATTGTTTGTACAGTTTGCTACTCGTGAGCAAAATGCAGGAGAATCATGTGTGATAACTTATGGAAATAGTATCAGTCACAATTGTGTTCCCAGTGTAATTAGTGGACATAGAATTGGTGCAAGGCTAAGAACGAAAGAATAATCATATTTGCTAAAGAATTAATATCACCGAATAATGATTAATTTTCGAGTTACACAAGTATTTCTTTCGCTGTTACAAAATTTAAATTTTGTAGTATATTAGATTAATATATTTGATTTAGAATACAAATTGTTAAAAAATGTACTTATTTAACAAAACTGTTTAGTTTAACCCTCATCACTTATACCTCTGAAAAATTACATATTACTTACATAGGGTCAAATTGAGTCCAGTTGACTTTGAAACGTTTTCATACTGATTGTATGCATGGTTTCAACTTTAAAAAATTCACAGATGCTATTTAACATATAGAAATTAAAATCTGACTTTTATAGCTAAAATTGGTTTTGGGTACTCTTCTAATATCCTGTATCAATAACGAAAGTCGTATAGGTAAGTCTGATTAAAAGAATATAATTATTTTAAAGATCGTATAGGACGTTTTATTTATACACAAAAAAATAATAGACGTCCCAGAACAAATTCCATGATTACTCAAGTATCAAAAAAACACAAAACTAAAATCATTGATTTTTATGGATCTTGAGCACTATACTTATTTGGGGTCATAATGGCCCCAAAAAATTATTGAAAATTTGTTCATTCAATTAAAGAAGCAGCATAGGAACTTAGGCTCAACGATAGCATGTTATACGTATAGTAGATACCTCAATTTTTTACCAGAGGGCAACGCAGGTCCTAATTTAAACGCCCTCCTATTCTAATTTTATTCTGAAGTGATGTTGGGGTCATTCTCATCTCATGTAAGTGATGTGGGCTAAATGACTTTGTTGATTTAAAAAAAAGTTTGGTTAAGTATAAAAATTAATGTTGGCAAACAAATTCGTTTGCTTAAAGAACAAAACCTTCAATGCCAAAATGACCAAGCGGTTTGTCAGAATCAAACAAAGCTTTTGACGAAAGCGACCAAAACTTTTTTTAATATTAACCCAATGTTTGAAATAAAAACTTTTGTTTAAACCTCCAAATACTTTGTTGTTTATATAAAAATCGCATATACTGTGGTATCGAACGCACTCTGTATATAAAACCAAATATTTATCCGAGTGGCATTCCCTCTTGCACATCAAATTCCAAAAATATGAAATAAATGTTTGCCTAATTCATACTGTAAATTCAAAAATAATTAATTTCAATAAATGATATTAAAATCAATCTTTTGTGTGAAATATTTGGTATTTCTAATCTGAAAAAATGAGCTATTAAAATTCGGAAAGCAAAATGTAGGTGTCCACATAAACAGAGCCGTTATAGACGGTTCTAGTTGAGGAAATATTCACGTTTTTCTAAGCTGCGCTCAAAATTATTATTTTTGGGTTTTAGTGGGGGACGATACTAGGGCCCATAAAGAATCTATTACCACTGTACTCATACCCAGAAAGTAAACTGAAGTAGGTACATTTATTGTTTACAGAAAAAGTGAAACACGCGTGCTTATGGCACACGTAAAGTTTAGGTGTGTTTTTCTCGAAAAATGATTTTTCGAAGTTCCGACTTCAAAAATGCTCTAATGACTCGTTTTCGAATGTAGACGGTTCGTCGTGAACCTGAAATGTGGGAATTTATCCTGCTGCATGACCTTATATGTAACTACATAACGGTCATAAGGGAGCTTTTCATATGGACACTCACAAATATGTACTAATGCACCGTTAACCGAGTAGATACACGGAGAGGTTTTCTATATGAATAATTGATTCATTCTATATGTAAATTAAAAATAAAATGTAATAATTTAGTGATAATCGCGGTAGTGCTATAATCATTACTACTATAATAACCCGGGTGGAAATTTAAGTCTGGGGCTGGCCATTCTACGGCCGGAGAGCCCGCTGTAAGCCGGGAGCTGGCCGAGGAGCCCGACTTTAAGTCGGGTTGTGGCCGGGGTTTCTGGTTGGAAACCGACAAGCATCGTCACGCTGCAGGCCAGCGTCCGGCCATTGATCATGTCCGGGAGCTGGCCGGGCAGCCCGACCATTGCCCGGACAGGATCAATTGTTATTACACCATTGAGCCATTTCCCTTTCGGGGTAGGCGTGACTCACTCGATGGGAGAAGGATTAATGTGGGGAAGGGATAGAGAATTTTCAGATTGATCCAGAATTCTCGTGTTATTTATGGAAATAACACGTTTATTCCGCTACACTGCTCTGACCCAGGTTGCTGATCAATCTCTCTAGCAATCACCCTAAGTGAAGATCCTCACAAAGTCGTTATGTAAGGTTCCCCACTTTGGTCCTTTAGTGGCCACGGTCTTTATTTTCAGGCGTCATTCACTCTACTGATACTCTCTTTATTAACTGTTTGCCGCATTAATTTTCTGTCCTGGCATACTTCTCTAGCTTCTTTTATGTCCATGCATTTTTTCATGCAGACTCTCGTGCTTCTGTGACTTCTTATGTCTCTTCTAACTAGGGTCTCATGCACATATTCTAACCATTCTTTCCGTGGTCTACCTCTGGGCACGCTGCCATTCACTTCAACTTGATACACTTGTTTCGCCAGTCGTTCATTTGGCATTATCTCAACATGCCCCAACCATCTTAACCGATTTCTTTCCCATGTATCTACTAGCGTCCCTTCTGCATCACATTCTTTTAGAATTATCTCGTTACTTACTGTGTCCATCAGAGTTTTCCCGCATATTATGCGCATGAATCTCATGTCAATTGCGTTGATTTTACTCTCATATTTTTTTGATAAGTCCATGTTCGCTACCGTATAGCACAGTCGGTACAAATATAGAATTATGTTTTGCAATTTTAGCTTTATTTGATATATTTTTACTTCTGATAAGGGGACCTGCTCTACAAATAACCTTCTTACCTTCTTTTATGCATCTACATAATTCCACATCTGTCTTCCCGTCCGCAGTAAATAATCTACCAAGGTATACGAACTTATCAACTTGTTCAATTCTCTCATCATTTATTAAAATATTGCATAGTGTTTTCTCACTCTTTCCTTCGAACACCATAGTTTTTGTTTTATTTGCGTTAATTTTGAGGCCCATGCTCTTCATGCTTGCATCTAGTTTCTTTAACATTCTTTGTAAGTCTTCGATTGAGTCTGTCATAACAACCTTATCATCTACGAACGCTAACCCACGTACCTTTACTGTTTCGAGATCCACACCCTCTTCATCAAAAAGAGCCATTCTTGAAAACTTGTCCATAAATAATATAAATAACTATGAAGTTATAACGCATCCTTGTCTAACTCCTTGAATAATATCGAAACAGTCACTCAATTTCCCATTCACCCTTACGCTCGCTTGGCTACCCGTATATATTGTTTTTAAAGCTTGTAGGAGCCATCCATTGGTCAAAAAATGCACAGAAAACTTTTTTTCCTACTCTCAAACTTTTTTCTGTTATTTGCCTTAAGCTAAATATTTGATCCGTACATGACCTTCCTGGCATAAACTCACTTTGGACTTCGCTTTACCAGATTTAAATTATTCGGGTTTCAATTGTATGAAGAGCATCTGTCACTGAATTAGGGAATAAATTTGGTTCTTTTTTTACTGTAGGGTTGGAGCATATTAATATATGAAATTCCACACGCCCAGCACACAGAAAACATTAACTATTTTCACGTAGTCATTGAGAGACAAAAAAGGTATTTAAAAAATAAATATTAAATGATCAGAGTATTTTTACTTTAAATATCAATAGTCATGTTTAGAGTAAATACATATATTACATATTTAAACTCTATATTACAAATAAAATTTCTAACGCTACGCGGTATCGAACCTACATATCTATACCTAAATCTGACGCGTAGCAGTCGGTAGTGCTAACCACTGCGCTAAACCAACAAGTTGAAACTCGTTGAAAAAGCCATCCTCATAAGCTACAGTTCAGAAAAATTCAAGTACCAAATTTTAAGTTCTCTTTTTCTAATTATTCATTATTATTGCGCTACGTTATGTAAATATAAAATACACGAACGTTTAACAGGAATATCAATAAAATACTTTTTAAATAAATAATTAAAAACGATTACAATTTTCCTTCGCGTGATATTTTGTTTTTTTCCGTTGTAGACTATTTTGCAACTTTTTACAATGACAGGAAAGGTAATTTTTTATGAAAATTTACAATTTGGAACGATGGAACTCAGCAACTTAACCGTGACAATTGAAAATTTCTTAAAAATAACATTTTTTAAACTTTTATGTAAGGTTTGGTTTTTAGGTGTTTTATACTATTTTACAACGTTTGAGACTGATATAAAATGTACGAGGCGTGTCCAAAAAGTAAGGTCACTTTTCAATTTTCGCGGGCTACGTACATTCAAGTTTAAAATTGTTTGTTTTGTTGTGTTGGTACACTCGTCACGATCATATGTTCGCAGTTTTGACTATATAGCTCGTGTTGTTTTTCTGTCAGAGGTGTAAAAGGTTAGAAGGGTTTGGTGTGCTCGGCGATTTTCTTCTTTCGAAAAAAATGGGGCAGAGTGTGCATTAAATTTTGTGTAAAAAATGGAATCCAGTGCTCTAAAACTCTTGAAATGTTGACAGCTGCATTCGGTGAGTCTACTCTGAGTAAGAAAAATGTGTATAAGTGGTACAAGCTGTTCCAAGAAGGCCGAGAGGATGTCGAAGACGAAGCTCGCCCTGGACGTCCCAGCAAGTCAACAACAGATGAAAACGTTCAAGCAGTGGAAGAAATGGTGTTGAAAAATTGCCGAATTACCATCAGAGAAGTTGCTGAAGATGTTGGAAAATCGGTAGGCTCATGCCATGCTATCTTTTCTGACGTTTTGGGCATGAGACGTGTGTCAGCGAAATTTGTTCCAAAACTGCTTAATTTTGATCAAAAGATCCATCGCATGACCATCGCTCAGGAGATGTTGAATGAAGTCATTAATGATATTCATCGGATTTGGCCCCCAGTGACTTTTTTCTTTTCCCAAAACTGAAGAGACCCATGAAAGGACATCGATTTTCAACGATTGAGGAGATAAAACTGCATGGCTGAAAGAACTCAAGGCTATACCACAAAATGATTATCAGAAGTACTTTGATGATTGGAAAAAGCGTTGGCACAAGTGTATTATATCTGAGGGGGATTACTTTGAAGGAAACAACATAAATATTGAGGAATAAATGAATACTTTTTGAAAAAACCATAAAGTCACCTTATTTTTTTAACACACTTCGTACATTTTTTCGGAACATTTGCAATTTTTTATAAGGATGGAACTTAGCTTTTTTTCTTAGAAAAAAAGAGTTCTTATTTCAAAAAAGTGCCATCGAATTTTTGTCACAAAATGCATTGTTTGTAAGCCTGAACTCATGAAACCTTAAAATTTGTGGTGTCAAAAAGATATTCACCCAATACATTGCCACGCATGGAACATCTACGCAGGTATACGCATCCATTTCTTAATGAAATCAGGAAAAGTAATTAAGTTATAAACAAAGATTAACAATTTTATTATTGCCAATCAGCATTCGATCATAAGATTTGTCCGATCAGAGCCCATTCAGCCCCCGACTGGGGTTTTGACATAAATTTTGCCTAGCGAGTCTCCGACCAACGCACGGCTAGGCTCTTAAAAAACCAATATAGCTCGGTCAGTTCCCACCAGAAACCTTGTTGTACCAGGGCTAATCCGGGCTATTTCCACACGGGAAGAGATGATGGTATTTGTTTATGTATTATTATAAACTTAAACAAGCAAAAATTAGTATTGACGTTTAGAAAAAGTCTTATTTACTGTTTGAAAATGGTGAGTGTGAAAAACTCATAATGGTCAATGATAAGTTTTGTAAAAAATATAGTGAAAAGTAAGAATTTTACGTAACATAAGTTGTAAGAAATGTACGAAATTTTAGTATTCTGAAATAAGAATGTGTATTAAAATGAGTGCTGCCAGTAATATCTGTAACCGAGATTAGCGAGAATTCTAAAAGAATATACTAAGAACGCCCGAAGGCTTCTGAGTTATGCCATCTATAGACGAACTCGCGACGATCACACCATCTGACCGACTGTACTGGGCTCATGACTTGGCATTCCCCGCCAAATCTCTTCAATGATGCGTATCTTTGTAGTACAAAAATGTTCGTAACTAGTGAAATTTAAATTAAAGATTAAACCAATTTTAATTTGGACACTTTTTATTTCAACTCTCAATAATTTACACATATAAAATAGGAGGTTTCAGCACTTTTCAATAAAAAATTTCAATTAATTTGAACTATCGTTTTAAATTTTCTAAATTAAAACTAATCCTCCATTTCAACTCGCATTAATAAAAATGTTAAGGAATGAAACGTGTCCCTCTTCCAACTCAATAAAAACGTTAAAAAAGACATTTTTTTTTTTGAAAATATAGATGGCAATGAATTAAGATCAATCAAAATGTATAAGTTAAGACGGATTCACATAGCCTTACTGAATTTTCCAGTGAGTCATACTCCATAGCAGACGACAATTTTTAATTTTATATTTCCAGTGAAGGGAAACTTTAATCTGGGAAGGCATAAGACTCCGAGGACAGGTGATCGCGAGCTGGCTCCAGTCGAATTACATGGCGTGCGGTCTCCTTGTAGTACATCGTGATTCTCACAAAACTAGAACCGGCACACACCGACGCGTTGCAATGTTGCAAAAGGCACTGGGTTAGGCGGCTAGTTCCGCAAAATCCCATTTACGCAGAAAATGCCGGCATAAAGCGAGAATGAAAGAGACGGGCAAATCTATTTATCTCTTTCACTCTCATGATTACAAAGAATATAGATTCTCTATCCCTTTCACACCTATGATATTCTGCTTTGTGATTCTGTTGCGCTACACATACGGGACAGCACCCTTATTAAAAAGGCAATTTATAGCTTTTATAAGCATTAAATAATAAATTTTGTTAATTCATAAATTAAACATTTTGTGCTTCCAGTAGGTACTCATGTTGCGCGTATGTACGTGCCGCAAAATTTTGTCACAGGGTGATTGTAAACATGCGCGCATTGTGCTACACCTTGTGCACGCACTTCAGTTACAATGACAAAATGTGGGCGAAGATGGTGAATTTTTGCATGCATGCCATGTACAACATTCTGCCTCACTTCTTTCAAAGCACTATACTAATTTTCGTAATTTGAATCCATTATAAAATTTAATACAGCGACTTATAAATACTGTAATTTTTTATGTAAGACTCTAAAATTCGTGCGATTTATTCCAATCAGAGATATTAGTCTGCATTTTCATAGTCACTATTCGACTTTTTCTAACCGAACTTCGATTAGCCCTAAATTCGTACACTTTATCTGAATTATGGATATGCGATAAAAGAAATACTAATATCAAAAGTCTCTCCGTGTACCATCAATTTAATGGAATATAAAAATTAAGTGCAAGCGCAATAATGAGCATAGAAGAGGAAATTTATCATATTGTAAGAAATCAATTACAGCCTCACTTATTCCCCAAATGTCAAATTTTAATTTAAAAAATTGAGCAAAACTCTCACTGGAGAAGAAGTTGAAATCTTTATGACTATATATTGAAAGTTACAACTACCCGTATATTAAAATTTTCCTACAAAGAAACAGTTAGCAATCCCGTGAAACTTACATTACAATGCCGTGGAATTATTGCGTCTTGCAATATTTAGTAGTTCAACAAACTGCAGAATAATTACTACAAAATGACACCATTCCATGGTAAGCCATTTAAAATGTAAATTGTGCTGGGTCCTCTATGAATAGAGAAAGTACACGTTTTTATTACATCAACCAAAATCTTTTCTTTGGTCAACAAAAACTTACTGAATTTACCTAAAACATGATCTTGGCTAAACAATAATATATGTTTGATTAACCAAAATTTCTATTTGGATCAACTGTTTTCTCGCCCGTTGTCAATTTTGGGGGGTGGAGGTAGAAATACAGTGCTTGATGGGGGGGAGGCGTGAGAGGAGAAGGTAAGATGGAGGGAGGCACGGAGAGCTGCGGAAGGGTTAAGGCACGGGAAGGCGTTTGAAGGGCAGGTGAGCGAAAAAGTAGGAACTCCACGGAACGTGCCTGAATGAGAGCGCTGACAGGGCGAACCCTAGTTCCGTGAGCCCGGTCGCGTACCAGCGGTCTAATGCGTGTTCTCACGTGCGGCGAGCCACCGATCAAGTCCTTACATCCCTTGGGGAGGGTTGGCTTGACTGGTGGGGGGAGGCAAGTGCACGCACTTGATGTTCCGCTTTACAGGTTTCCGCCAAGTGGATAGTCCGTCAATGGACGGTGCCGGTGGAGACATTAACACTATGTGGACGCCGAGTGCGGCATTAGTTTTAATTTGTTTATGGGAGGGGTAAGGAAGAAGGAAAGGAGAGAAATCCTAGATACTGCGCGGGGGTCCAAAGTGGTTTCACCGACCCGAAAAGGGTATGAGTCGGTGACGGGCCACTCGATGACTTTTTTTTTTAGATATAAAACCACCCATCCCAACTTACTGATCAAAATTTAAATTTCTTCGGTAGTTCCCACCAGAATATCTCGGGGGCGGAGATCCGAGCAAAGAGGGAGAGAACGGCTCCGGCGTTTCGAAAGCGGGCAGGAGCAACGTATCGGACTCTGGTTCTTCGAAGGCGATAGCTGCACTCGGTGTTCAGGGAGGGACCTATACTGGCGAGTTAAAACTGGCACGCAGATTCTGGCCAGAAGACTGGGCCTCTGCGCTTGTGCCAGGTCGTGGGGATTCGGCGTTGTCGGCGGTTCCAGCCTCGCTGGGCTCTCCTCCTGGTATAAAACGAATATCCATGAACTCCCAGGGTGCGGGGAGGGCTACTGTTGGAGGTACTTTGAGTTTCCAGGGACAGGGCGGCGAGTTAGGGCAGTTCCTAACAATAGGACGACTGGGTCCGGCAGCTGATTCGTTCCGCCGAGTCAGGTTGACTGGCGGGAAGACGTACCTCGGTTCTTCCACGAAACGAGGTGCCCGCAATATGAGTGGCTTTTCTCGACTAGGAAAAGGGCGCCCCCTCCGGGGATCCCGCGTACCGTTGATTCCCCTGCGAATCTCTAAGAGATTCCATCCCCTGCTACTCCGAGTCCAGGAACACCAGGATCGTATGGTGGCCCGGCTACTCGCGGTGGCGCGACGGCGGCTGCTAATCTGGCCCGTTCTTCTTCTTCCCATAAGCGGCGTTCCTCGAGCTCCCTAGCTCGACGCTCGTCTGCCTCACGTCGCCACCGTTCTTCCGCGCATCTCCTATTTTCTTCAACGCTCTAAGTGTTCGGCTTGTCGGACCGCGAGGCGTCTTCCTCTCTTCTCTGGCGCGAGCGCTGCCTCTTCGGCCTGCCACGCCCAACGAAGCCTTGTCCGGCGATTAGGGCGTGTTCCTCTGCCTTCCTTTGTCATCAAAGAGGGTGTTTAAGGCGCGTTCCGTACACGCGGCGGTTTCCTAAGTAGAGCACCCGAATAGCCCGATCCCGGCTGCTGTGTCGAGGTGACTCTCGGCCCGCTTCTAATGCCTTTCAATGGCGGCGCGATTACCTTTCGGCCGACAACATCTTCACAGAAAGGGATTAAATCAATCGAGGGGAAAAAAACCTTTCGGCCGATGTTCCATCCGATTGACGAAGGCACCGAGTTCACGGGGATGGCACTGACGGGCTAGGCCCGGCACAACAAACCCTTCTAGACACACACGGTTTCACTGGTTGAACGACGCTGCTTCACGACACTTTAGTTGATGACACTGGCACAGAAGATAATGAGGAAGAAAAAGATAATTCACTGCGACGTAAAAGAGAATACAAAAGGAAAAGAAAACTTCTTCGAACACACGTCAATTTCGATGGCAGGGCCGATGAGACACGACGAGCTCTGACTCCTTAAAAATTCGAACACGAACTGATCTTACTTACTACTCCTCGACTCTCTGTGACCGCGCGGAAGGGTGGCCGAGAGCAGTGGGAGCGGCAGCGGGCCCGCTGATTGGTTGCGAGATCGACAACGAAGTCGCAGCCAGCAGTGGGGGAGCGCTGCCTCGGCCTCGCTGCCTCGGTTCTCACGCGTCGTCACCGAAAATTCACTAATTTAAGAATCTTTAATTGTAAATTAAAATTATTAATAATAATCTTAAAAATCTAAAATTTGGTTAATAAATTAGAATTTATCGTAGCTTCATTATTCACGAAAAAATGACAACTCCAATGGCCCTTCTACCCCACTTAAGGAATCGTTAATTTCTTACAAGTTACAGGCAGATATGAAAAAGAATCAATGTACTTTAAACTTCTATAGTGATCAAAAATAAAATATCTAGAGTCGATTAATAAGCTTATGCCTAACATAAATAAAATAATAAACAGGTGGGGGGGACATCTTTTGTTCTTTTTGACCAAAGTTTAAATATTGGCATTTTCCTTTAAATCGTTGTTGTTAAAATAAAGGGAGGACGGCCGCAAACATCCATCGGGTCCAATTGTTATCTGACGACCCCGAATTGTAGGATGGACAACTTGATTTCTTTCTAGATTTTTTTTTGTCCTTTCATGTTTAATTTAATTTAATTTTTATCAAGTGCCTTTCCGCCATACAACCCGAAGTGCCGGTTGAGCTACCCGGTTTCGCCAGTGCGCTAAAGGAAGAAAAGAAGCGTGGAGAAGGCGAGAGGAAAGAGAGGAAAGAGAGGAGAGGAGGAGCGCGTTGGAGAGAGTGACAGAGGCACTGGCGTACGTGCTCGAAGCCTGTCGCAATGTTTTCGTGCGAAACGAAAACAGGACGGCAGGCTCATGTTTTTCTTGAAGAAGGACCTTCCGGGCTATTACGGCCACACAGGCACGCGGCAGATGTGCTGCGAACAAAGCTAATGAGTTTACAAGGGGGTAGGCAAACTCGTCGTCTGAATCTCAAGAGTCCTCAATTTGTCATGTAAGACCTTCACTCAGAATTCTAAGAAAATTCTAAGTGAAATCGTGTGAACAGATTGTTGGCTCTTGAGATTCTCATTCTGTCATTTGACATACAACACAACCAAAAGGTACACCGTGTAAAATATTTGGGATTTTAACATACTTTTACTGTACAGGTGTAAGGGAAAATTGCAATACTAGTACTGGATGGTGGAATTATAATACGTTCATTTGTAGTTGGAAGTTCACTTTACAATCACGATATTGGGAATTTCCCCAACAGTCCAGTAAAATTAGACTTTTTTCCAGAAAAAAATGTATAAATTTTTGAAATCTATCGTACTTTGTTCTGTATGGCATCCGAATCTAACATCAAAAGAGTTTCCCTCTGGCCGGTGGGTGGAACCACCCATAAAGAGGTTGCGTCGCACCCACTTAATGCGTGAACCATAAATAACATTTCCTTTTCCTTCTTTTAGGAACAAAATATCAGTTTTCACAGGAGAAAAAGCGATAATCAATGCGAGCAGATTCACATCCTGTCCAACTACAACTGTTTATTTCGATGGGATTCATTTATGGCAGTCTGCGCGATTAGCAGATCAGCATCTTCATTAGCAACCAGTTTTTAAAAACTTTTGTTTTGAAGTGTTTGATGTAATTGAAAAGTCAAACCAGCTTTTTTTCGGGTGAAATATTTTTTAAAAGACGCTGTTCTCTTTCAGCACTTTCCTTACTGAGAGTAAGATTTATTTTTGTAGGTCTTGCGATTTTTATTAATTAAAAGAATAAAACGAAATCATTGGAAATTTCGTTTATTAAAATTCTGTCTTTCTGACGCTTCGGCTACCACTGCGTGCCTTTTTCTAAGAATCTAAATAAATAATATATAAATAACGATATTTTCTTAACACATAAAAATGGTAGAAGCTTTTTTTTAAATAAAAAACTACATCTTAATTGACGGAAATCCTCACGATTTTTTTGGACAACTTAGTAGACAAGAGACATACATTAAGGTGTTAAATTCATGAATACAGAATAAAGTTTTTTTAAATGCAGATAAAGGCAACATAATGGTAGCACCTAGTAGAGAAAATTAGAATAAGACTGTGGAAAACATGCTAAACAATGATCATTTGTATAAAAAGATAAAAACCAGTCTTGTTCCAACAACAGAAGAAAAAGGTAATGATATAGCTATTCGCTGGAAGAAAAAAGATTAATAAATGAACAAACGGCACATAAATTAAACACACATAATAGTACTGTAGCTACAGCTTATTCTTTACCAAAATTGTACAAACCATATTTGAAATGGAGATTAATTGTGAATTAATCTAAAATAACAAAAAAATGAATTTTGAGGCGCTACTAGAACTGTTTTCAATAACATGGTTTTCTCTTTTAATAGAAAATATTATAAACAATTAAATGGTTTTCGTATGGGTTCACCATCGTCTCCTATAGTTTCATATTTGGGTTTAAAAGACATTAAAACAAGAGCTTTAAAAAATTGAATCTTAAACCTATTTTATATAAAAGGTATGTGGATGATGTTTTTGCTATTGTTCCTACTAAAGGAATTGTTGATTTCATAAATTCTTTCAATATTATTGAAAATTCCATACAGTTTAATTCTGAACTTGAAAATAATAATTCAATAAATTACCTTGATTTGCAAATTAGAAAAACAACTGAAGGTAAGTTAATTACCAATTGGTTTAAAAAAGCATCATGGTCTGGCAGATATCTTAACTTTAATTCCCATCATTTATATTTTCAGAAGGGCGGCCTAATAAAAGATTTAATCGATAGAAGCATAAATTGAGTGATATTAGCTTCAGGAAAGAAAATTTGGATCAAATTAAAATTACTTTAGTTCAAAATAATTATCCGCTTCCTTTCATAAAAAATATTATTCGAGAGCGAATTCGTGAAATCTACAATGCTTCCAGTAAGAAAAATAGCTGGGTTGACACGTGCAAAACATCGTATTTAAAAGTTACGTTAGCCTATGTACAAGGACTCTCTGAAAGGTTACGAAGATCGTTAAGAAAATTCAACATAAATGTGTATTTCAGTAATCAAAACTCTCTTTAAAAAATTTTACTCAATCCAAAAGATATCGATAGTAACGAAAATTTGTCTGAAATTGTATATCTCATTGAATGTAATTGTTGTGAAAAAGTTTATATTGGTGAAACAGGTAGAAGACTAAAAACTAGAGTTTTGGAACATAAAAGAGATTGTAGAGTTGGAAATTTTAATACAGGTCTTTCCCAACATTGTTGGAACCTAAACCATTATTCTGATTTTGATTTTAACAATATTTAAATTCTTGCCGGGAAAAAAATACATATAAAAGACGCATAATAGAATCCATTTTTATAAACAAATATGGCAATATTTCGATTAACTTACAGGCAGAAATCATAAATATCAACAAAATATATCAAAGTATTATAAAATAAACAAAACCAAGTTAAAATTCCACTTACTTTGGAGCGCTTTCCTTATTCGAGGTTCCTTTAAAATGACGCCTTTATTCTGTATTCATGAATTTACCCCCTTAATGTATGTCTCTTGTCTACTAAGCTATTTAGATTCTTTGAAAAAGGCACGCAGTGGTAGCCGAAACGTCAGAAAGACAGAATTTTAATAAACGAACTTTCCAATCATTTCGTTTCATTCTTTTAATAAATGAAGACTGTAAGACCTACAAAAACAAATCTTACTCTTATTCACATTAACGGTCGAAGAAAGGATTGATTTGATGCTTATGAAATCTACTTACTTTTTGTACTAGCTTCATTTAATGAATAACCGTCAAATATAATAAAAACGTGCTGCCGTAATTTTTGCGAATAAATAGTACATATTAATTATAAATGTCTGCAAACGTGGTATTCTTTGGCCCTTCAGTGAGAAAGGCTTAATGAGAAAGACAAGGAAATCATCATTGTACAACATATATGGCTCTCTTACGAATCATGAGAAACATCCGGATGGATGTAAATCTGTTTTAGATCATGGCAATTTGATTCATCTTGTAGCATGGTCAAAGAATACTACATCTGTAGACATTTACAATGCATATGTTCTATTTATTCGCAAACATTACGGCAAAAATGTTGTCGCATTGATTATTGCGGTAAACGTTGTTGGATAAGTAAAAGCTGGACTAAAATGTTCCGTAATGTGTCTAAATTGTCAAGGTATAGGTTGTCTAAATAAATAAACCATAGATAGACTCCTAGACATAGTTGCAGCTTATGACAATGAGTAAAAAGTTTTCAACTACATTTGAACAAATATTTGCAAGTGTAGGTGGTGTGGAAATGAGTCATTCATCCATTTTCGGAAAAATGTTAATATAATCTTTAATTGTTTAAATAACAACAAATTAGTCAGCAATTTTAACCTTTCTAAACTGTTTAGTTGTAAACAAATAATGAAATTGAATGTGATATAGATCTCACTTTTATTCATTTGAATAAAGTACCTTTTGTAAAAGGCACCTTATTTAGTAAATCCTCGTTAAAATACATTACTAATTATAGTTAAGATTAGAAACGAAATAAGATGCGTCATGCAATGTCAAATAGTCGATGCACTTAGAGACGCTTGTATTAGCTAATAGCGTTGAGTCTGCGAGCCTTCTGGGACTCTATACCATAAAGCTGCTAGCAATGTCCCGCAAGCGCAGTAGCGCTACATTACTGCCAACAGTTCGCGAGTTCGCGCCATTCTCGACTACTGCACTTGTAAGAATCGTATTGTTCTCCATTCGTGTGATTTATATTTTATATTTTAATAAAATTCCAACATAAATCTTTAATCTTCAATTTCTACTAAAAGCCACTTTTATCACTTTTATGACTGTTACAGTGCGATACCACCACACCAATTCTTTATTTTCCCGGGACAGAATAATTTTTTTCTATAAACTACTTCTTATATCTTATTCAGCCTTCTCATGTTTCGAGAGAATGTCTTCATTACGTTTAAAAATTGAAAAATAAATTTTCAGTTGTTTAAAAATGATTTTCAAAACACGCGAAATTTGAAACGGCAAATTCTTCAATGATTTACTTTTAAGTGGTTAACTTTTTCTCGTCAAACTCATTTTCTCCTAATTAAACAACTTAATATCTAAGGAGTAAGTTGTTTTATTTCTCGGAACTGAATAATTTTGTTTAAACATACTTTTTCGGTTTCAATTCAGAAACACTTCAGCTCGGGAGTAACTTTTGTTTTTATCTTTAGAGACTGATTTCGATTTTACGGAATGTTATTTCGGTGTTTTAAACATTTTTGTTTTTTTCATTATCTAATTATGTATACTTCAAGGCTTCAAATATTGTTCCAGCAACAAAAAAAAACTCCAATGAATATCGCTTAATTCACTTACCTATGTTTGCTATTTATTATACTATTACACTATTAATTATATCACATAATGCGCATTCTTTTACTTTTTTTAAATGTATAGATAAATACTAGCTGTTAGCAAAATTTTATAAAATTTTTTATAAAATTTTCTTTAGGTGTGACAGGTGGGCGGAGATAAAAGAAGCGGTGCAAGAGGAACTGGGCGAGCTTCTTACGCCGGAAAACGTTGCTGCGCTTATGCTTCTTACGGAGGAAAATTGGAAACTCGTAGTGAGATATTCTGAAGTTTTGCTTCGTAGTAAGAAAATGGAGGAGCCTGAAGGCTGATTAGAAAACAAATTGAACCAGGGAGCCGAAGGCCGGCCAATCCGAGGAGAGACATGTGTCTTTGCTACCGAGGACGACGCGTTCCCCTGGAAAAAGGCCTAAAATAGAGGAAGACTCGTAAGGTACAGGTCTTTTTTTTTCAATATGCTCTTTGTTTTGTTCACAGGACATGAAAATTACTAACAGGGCAGAAGGCCGGCGAGCCTGAGGAGAGACCTCGGACTCTTCTACCGAGGACGACGCACACCCCTGAAGGAAGATCAGATGCAGGCGCTGGGATACAGCGAAACGGCCTTATCCCCGTGTTCCTGAAGTGATGCGAAAGCGGTTCTAGGAGCATGGGTTCGCAGAAAGGGGGGGGGAAGTCAGTAAGAATCTGACACTACCCATGCTAAGGTTCTTTTCTTCCATTAAGAGGAGAACGCTAGCATGGGTGTCTTATGCAAGATTTCCCCTCCTATTATATATAAAAAAAAAAGTACCATTACTACTACCACTACTACTACCACTACTACTACCACCACTACTACAAACGTATATATCATTGAATAATTACTCATAAATTAATTTTATTGTTAAAAATGGTTTAAATCGTATTTATTAATGACTTTATACATTGTACACACACACACGTGTGTGTGTGTGTGTGTATTTGTGTGTGTGACAAAGTCACCGAACGCGTCCTCAGGTTGCGGATAGATGGTCCCTGTATTAAAAGTTTCTGCTGAACATGGTTACAAAAATAAATAGGCAGTCGCAGACAACTGTCCAGGAGTGGTCCCGAAGGAATTAACCCCCAAGCGCAGGTGTGAAGGCCTTTCCGAAAGCTGAATGGCACCTGGGTGAGCTGTCTAGAACGGTGACTCTAGGATACCGAACGACCTCTCAGGGTACGCAGCCATATCCTTGCTTGCGGTTCTTTACAAGGATGGACGAATCCCATTCCCTAGCTTCTCGTGGGAACAACAATGACAACACCAAACATTGTTGTAGCAAGTGCGGTTTAAAACAACAGAATGCGCAGGGCTCCCGGCAATGGGTCGGCCAACAATGCCGACCAATCTAGAGCTGGGGGAGCCAATGAAAATGGATTCAATGCGATGGATCGGCGCGATTTCGCGACCTTTGGGTGGACGGAGCAACTGAATCACGACTTGCTACAGTGCTACGATACGAGTGTGGCCCCTGAACGGGGTTACATGGCAGTGCTGCATGCTCTGTGGTGCGAGAAACACCCGGAGCTATCGCACTTTTCGCAGCAACGTCTGCGAAACCATGCCGAACTACTCCGTAAAAGGGGCTATGTAAGCGGAACGCCTACTCTACCACAGTTAGAACAAGCCGGCAACAAAAAAGAGAGGCGACACTAAGACCAACCGCGGGCAGGCATCCAATAAATGAAGAGCAATGATTTACGACCCGGAGAAACATCAACACCAAAGTTTCTCTCAAGTCTAAAGATCTGGCTGAAATTGATGACGAGCTTCGTGGACATTTTTCCGGTGAATCCGACCTCTGGGCTATCAATTATTGTGTGTATGATGCAGCGAGAGCTTTGGCCGATGCGAACCGTAAAACAAAACCAACGGCTGATCATAAGACCAAAAGACGAATGCATCAACTTGCCATAAAGATAGGCTGGGCGAGACAGTACGCATCCCGCATTGAATGTGTGATTGACTACATCACATCTGGCAGGAATTTTACCGCCAAGGTTCGAAAGTTCGCGCGCCAACTCCGGACCCGTTATCACACATTTAACAAGTCAAAGTTGCTGACCATCAGGGAGCATATTGTTGAGAGAATACGGATACTATCTGACGCTAAGAGAAGTCTAGAGCGGAGGGAGAGGTGGGTCGGATAAAATCAACAGTTTCTCTCTGTCTCGTCTCGACTCTTCCAAGACCCTCCAGTTACTGTCGAACACCCACCCAAACCAGAGGAGTTTGAAGTATTTTGGAGAGAAGTCTACGAAGTTCAGCATAGACTGGACGAAGACTCAGAAAATATAAATAGCTTCAAGGAGTTATGTGTTGCCCTCATAACACCTGACAAAGAATGCCCACCCATCACTACAGAAGAGGTGAAAAAAGTATTAAGAGGGATGAAGAACTATTCCGCACCGGGCCCAGATTGTATCAAAACCTTCTGGTTGAAGAAGTTTTCTTCAACCCATCAGCACTTGGCCCGTATTTTCACCTCATATTTGAAGTCGGAAGAGCCGATTAGAAGAGCGCACAATACTCCTGCCGAAAATAAGCAACTTAGCTGACCCTAAGAACTACAGGCCAATAACTTGTATGAACACGCTTTATAAGATATTCACAGCTATCCTGAATGCTAGGATTGATTATCGGAGAGCTTTCGATTCGACATCCCATAGACTTATCATCTGTCTTTTGGAAATCTTAAAGGTTCATCCGCAAATAGTTGGGTGCATAGAGAGATTGATGCCGCTTTGAAAAACCAGATTTACTATCTCATCTGGCAAAATTCGTGTGACAACTAACAAGGTCACGTTTCAGAGAGGTGTCTTTCAGGGCGACACCATGAGCCCACTCCTCTTTTGCCTTACATTATTGCCACTATCTCTAGCACTGCGCCATTCCGACGGGTACTTGTGCGGCAGATCTGCAGATCGAAAGTACAAAGTCACTCATGTATTTTACGTAGACGATCTTAAGATCTATGCTAAAAACAGAGAGCAACTGCATCTAGCTCTGGGGATTGTCGAACGATATACTAAGGAAATTGGAATGGAATTTGGGTTAGACAAATGCGCCAAGGTTTATTTGAAGCGAGGAAAACTTAATGGCATCCCTGAAGATCCTGAGCTCGTTGATAGAAGCACCATACGACATCTTTGCGCTGGAGAGACTTATACATACCTGGGCGTGCCACAGAGCCGCGTTCAGGATGTGACATCTATAAAGGCTACTCTCCGAAGTAGATACAAACGTCTCATCCGACAGATTTGGTCTTCCGAACTGTCGGCGAGGAACAAAATATCTGCAACGAACATGCTTCCCGTCCCGGTACTACTCTATTCATTTGGAGTAGTTCCATGGACGAAGAATGAGCTCAGATCTCTTGATATAGGGACAAGAAAGGTTATGAACATGAACAAAAGCATACATCTTAAGTCTTCCGTTTCGCGACTGTACATCTCACGCCGTCAAGGTGGTCGCGGAATATTGAGTTTCGAATGTCTTCACAACAGGATTATTCTGGGTACAACACATAGAGTTGCAATTGGAAGAAATCCACTTCTTAAAATGATCAGGAATCACGAAGAAGTGGGCAAAGAAGAGTTTCTGTACAAAGTTGCGAAGGAGGCTGCTGAAACACTTGGACTTAACTTCAGTATTAGGGGTGAGCAAAATGCATCAACTCTTATCTATCTCAAGTACTCACTCCTGAAAGCCCGAATTAAGAATGCACAACAGAAAAACTTTCGTGAACAGCTCCTCGATAAGAGAATGCACGGTATCTTCCACAGAAATGTGAAGGATCAGTCAATGTCTTGTGAGCTAACGTTTGCTTTCCTTAAATCGCCCGGATTGAAGTCTGGTACAGAGGGTTTCATTTTTGCATGCCAAGACGGTGTCATTTCCACCTTAACGTACCGTCGCAACATTTTGAGCCAAGACATTCCCGATGATAGCTTCAGGGCGTGCCATGCATACCCCGAGCATTTAGCTCACATACTATCTAGTTGTCCAAAACACGCGGGAACGACCTACATTCAAAGGCACAATGTGGCACTAAGAGTGCTTTATTACCATCTCTGTCACTCCTACGGCATTCACCTTAATATAGCTCCTCTAAATGCTCCTAGGAAAATTGAGTCAATTGTCGAGAATGGGAAGTGCCGCATGTACTGGAACTTTATATTCTCGACAATTGTTTCTGTTGCTCACTCGAGGCCTGACATGGTTCTTCTTGACTTTGAGAAGCGAACCATCTTCGTTATCGAATTTTCGGCACCAGCTGACAAAAACATCATAGCCAAGGAGAATGAAAAGAAAGAGAGGTATCCAGACCTTATAAGGAAGTTGCAACGATTGTACCCGGAATATTCTGTTAAACTGATCGTCCTTATCATCGGCGCTCTTGGAGGTGCCAAGCTTTCACTTGCTAA